>NW_024061228.1:0-12500 GCF_016432855.1 Salvelinus namaycush
TCCTTCTCCTCTCATTTCCTTCCCTCCTTCTCCCTCTCCCTTTCCTTCCCTCCCTCCTTCTCCCTCTCCCTTTCCTTCCCTCCCTCCCTCCCTCCTTCTCCCTCTCCTTTCCTTCCCTCCTTGTAGGAGCGTGAGGAGAAGCAGCGTCTCCATCTACAGATCAAGATGCTATGGGAAGATAACCAGCGCCTGCAGGAGGAGTCCCAGAGCTCTGCTGCCAAACTCAAGAAGTTCACGGAGTGGGTTTTCAACACCATCGACATGAACTGAGACAGAGAGAGAGGAGAGGGGAGGAAGAGGAGGAGGAAGTGATGAAAGGAAGCGGGAGAAGAGGAGGAGAGAGAGAGGAGGAGGAGAGGGAGAAGAGGAAGAGAGTGAGAAGAGTAAGAGAGAAAGTGATTGTCCTTGACTCTAGCCAAACAAAGGGACCAGTGCCAACCACCCCAAACCATTTCCCCTTCTCCCTGGAACTCGGTGAAGGATGTATTCCAACCCCCATGTCTCTTTCTTACCCTCGGTGAAGGATGTATTCCAACCCCCATGTCTCCTTCTTACCCTCGGTGAAGGATGTATTCCAACCCCCATGTCTCCTTCTTACCCTCGGTGAAGGATGTATTCCAACCCCCATGTCTCCTTCTTACCCTCGATGAAGGATGTATTCCAACCCCCATGTCTCCTTCTTACCCTCGGTGAAGGATGTATTCCAACCCCCATGTCTCCTTCTTACCCTCGGTGAAGGATGTATTCCAACCCCCATGTCTCCTTCTTACCCTCGGTCTTCAGTAAAGTTCCCTTCTCACACTCAGGACCAGAGCCTAGAAGGACAATGTTCTTATGTTAAATAATACTGTCCTCACACACTGGCTGAGGAGGTGTGTATTTGTGATGTGGTTTCAGTACTGCCCAGAAATACTGGAGCTCAGAAGACTTGAGCGTTCCCCCGTCGTCTCCTCCCACAGTGTCTGAGCTGACTTCACTCTGGGAGTGGTAGGAAGACAGAGAGAGAGTTATGTTTACCCAGATAGCCTCAGTGTCTGTACAGTACATCTCTTCAGCTGAGGCCTCAGAACATAGACCACACTAACTGTAACAGCCCCTGTGGAAACTGGAATCGCTCCTCTCTCTTCCCTCTCTCTTCCCTCTCTCTTCCCTCTCTCTTCCCTCTCTCCTCCCTCTCCTTCTCTCCTCCCTCTCCTTCTCTCCTCCCTCTCCTTCTCTCCTCCCTCTCCCTCTCCTCCTTCTCTCTTCCCTCTCCCTCTCTCCTCCTTCTCTCTTCCCTCTCTCCTCCTTCTCTCCTCCCTCTCTCCTCCTTCTCTCCTCCCTCTCCCTCCTTCTCTCTTCCCTCTCCCTCTTCTCTCTTCCCTCTCCCTCTTCTCTCTTCCCTCTCCCTCTTCTCTCTTCCCTCTCCCTCTTCTCTCTTCCCTCTCCCTCTCTCCTCCTTCTCTCCTCCCTCTCCCTCCCTCTCCCTCCTTCTCTCCTCCTCTCCTCCCTCTCTCTCTCCTCCTTCTCTCCTCCCTCTCTCCACCTCTCCTCCTCTCCTTCACTCCTCCTCTTCAAACCCTGACTCATCTAATGCTACTTCTGTCTACAACTATCCCAATAGACAGACAGACAGACAGATGGAGGGAATAGACAGACAGCCCTGCCTGCTGTTTTCTGTCCAATCACATTCCTCTACTTACAAGGGAACAAACATAGAGATCATCACCTTCAACCCGTTTCTATTGGACCAACCAAGTAGAGAGATTGAAGAGCCAACGATCCAGGTACCTACTGGGTTAACTGGGTGTCTATGGAATACTGGACATTCTGACTAAGGGATTGTATCTGTACTGCTTTGGACCAGGGCATTGAGAAGCATGTGTTTCTAACATCTGACAGAGAACTTTCCAAGAGTCTGGAAAAATAGGTATTTTGGCAGTTGGATTTTTGTCCATCCCGCCTCCCACCATATTGCCCTCCAACTAGTGTCATTGACCAGTAATGTGTTACGTCCGAGCCCAGATACCTAGCACTCCAAGCTACCCCCCAACCACACACACATTCTGACCCCCCCAAACCACATCTGACCCCTCCAAACCACATCTGACCCCCAAAACTACACTCTGACCCCCCCAACCCGCACTCTGACCCCTCCCAACACACATTCTGACCCCCCCAAAACTACACTCTGACCCCCCCCAAACTACACTCTGACCTCCCCCCCCCCCCCCAAACTGCACTCTGACCCCCCCAACCCGCACTCTGACCCCCCCCAAACTACACTAACTCTCCCAAACCACATCTTGACTCCCCCAAACTACACTCTGACCCCCCCAAACCACACTCTGACCCCCCCCCCCCCAAACCAAACACACTCTGACCCCCCTCAGAAACATCCGGCATCCTCAGTCTCAGAATCCATTGTAGGTGCTTGTGACACTTTGACCAAACCCGACAGCAAAACTTCATTCCACGTCCGTTAAAAAACCAAGTCATCAACAGCAGAGAGAAACCAGATGACCTGGCTGAAATCAGGACTATATTGCTAACAGAACGGTGTTTTAAAAGCAATAAGCCCGGAACACAACCAGACTTCTTGTTCCTTTTTACCAGAGAAGTTCTGAGGACCAGTAGGTTTGAAACGGCAGAGTTATGGAATAGCAATGGGTCGTCTTCAGCTTTTTTGGTGTACGGCGCGACGAAGAAGAGAAAGAAGGAAATAGAGGATTCTTCTCTTTCACCCCCCACCATCTCAAGGAATGTGATTCACTTCTAATCGTTTTAAATTGGGAAATTTTTGGGGCAGGGGGATTTTATTTATTTCTTTGTATTATAAAAATCAATAAATAAGTTGTTCTTTATTGCGTACAGTACAACTGAAGTCGTCAGTGTTTAGTTTTCTCTTAGAAAATGTCATTATTTTATTATCTAAATGGCTTTGATTCTTTCCATTCTTGCTTTTAAAGCCTGACATTATGGTTTCTACTAGCTCTGGTCCAGGGCATTAGTCCATGTTCTTCCACTCCTATTCAGTAGAGATACATGCACTTACACCATGGACCAGAGCTAGCTTCCTATATTATTAATATCTCGTTTCGTGGTGCCAGAGCCTGCTGTTGTGTTGCTTACAGTGCCCTCCAGTGGTGAAAAGTGGAAGTGTCACTCAACATAAAATAATCAATGTGCTGCCATGATCCATCCTCTGTGTTTTAAAACACCTCTCTGTCCTCTATAGTCAGAAACGACAGTCTTTTATTCAGTTAAACCCCCTACAGATAAAGGAAGAAAGGATAACTGTGATTCAATCCCTCGACATTGTCAAGCTACTCTAGCTGCAATACAGGTGACTGAGAGGAGTAGAGTACAACATATGTTGTTGTTGTTGTTTGGGTGTGAATGAATGTGTTAGATTGAAACGATCTCCATGGCGTCTGTATTCTTCATCCACTGACGGGGAGACCATAACTTTGTTCCTGGCTTGTCTTCTAGCCCGACTCCTATGGTCACAGTTGACGAGACGGCACAAACCGGTCTGGGACCAGGCTAAGAAAACCGCTGTATCACTAATAAAATGGACAGCTACCATTTACCTGGTATAACACACACACACACACACACACACACACACACACACACACTTCAACGTGTCAAGTTTCTTTGAAGCTGTTGCTAGGCTGATGCATTAGAATAAAGGATCTGTCTGTCTTTCCACCTCCGTAGAGACACTGTTACATAAGACTGGCAGACAGACACCAGGACAGGGAGGGAAACACTTAGTCATCACTCAGGTGTGTGTGTGTCCCTTTTGCTGTGTGTATTTGTGTGTGCCTTGTGTCAGTGTGTGTGTGATGGGTATTGCTGAACAGCCAGCCCCATATTCCCTGTACCTCCTCTAACTTTGTTGGGGTGAGGGGTCTCTGACCTTTAACCTAATTTGGGGGGAGGGGTCGCTAACCTTTAGCCTCTGTTGGGGTGAGGGGCCTCTGACCTTTAACCTCTGTTGGGGCTGAGGGGTCTCTGACCTCTGTTGGGGCGAGGGGTCTCTGACCTTTAACCTCTGTTGGGGTGAGGGGCCTCTGACCTTTAACCTCTGTTTGGGCTGAGGGGTCTCTGACCTCTGTTGGGGCGAGGGGTCTCTGACCTTTAACCTCTGTTGGGGTGAGGGGCCTCTGACCTTTAACCTCTGTTGGGGCTGAGGGGTCTCTGACCTCTGTTGGGGCGAGGGGTCTCTGACCTTTAACCTCTGTTGGGGTGAGGGGTCTCTGACCTCTGTTGGGGTGAGGGGGTATCCCTTATACTTGTAAAATATTCCTCCAGGGATTTACACCCCAGTACTCATCAAAACCTAATGAGTAGTCACCAGAAGCCCACCGTGTTCAGTCAATGAGCGTGCTAGCATGTAGCCCGAGCTAGCTAGAGACAGCTCCGGAACTATGAAGTGGGGCCTAAAATGTTTCGAACAATGGTGAAATATCAAGTTTTGAGATGGAGACTCTGTGTCTGTCTGTCTGTCTGTCTGTCTGTCCAAGAGAATGGATCTAGAGAGGCGTGTCTGAGTCTTGGTTCTGTTGTAAGAATCGTCCAACCCACCTTATCCCTTCTCTTACAGTACCAGTGACTGATGAAGAACATTAGTCCATATTGAAATAAGATGTTATTTCTAGATCTTATTGCCATAGTTTTGTACTCAGTTTGTCATGTATTACTTTAAGAGGACAACAATCACGTAGGGCAGATGGGTTGGAGTTATGAGTTCCATGTTCTCGTACACACAGACAAACAGTCGCGCGAAAACACACACACACACACACACACACACACACACACACACACACACACACACACACACACACACACACACACACACACACACACACACCTTGATACACACACACACACACACACACACACACACACACCTTGATACACACACACACACCTTGATACAGTACCAGGCTTATTCCTCCATTCTGAATGTTCCGTCACATTACTCTTCACTTTTTAATTTATTTTCTTTTGCTGTCCTGTTGTTCCTTCTGTTCTGTTGTTCCTTCTGTTCCGTTGTTCCTTCTGTTCCGTTGTTCCTTCTGTCCTGTTGTTCCTTCTGTCCCGTTGTTCCTTCTGTCCCGTTGTTCCTTCTGTCCCGTTGTTCCTTCTGTCCCGTTGTTCCTTCTGTCCCGGTGTTCCTTCTGTCCTGCTGTTCCTTCTGTCCCGGTGTTCCTTCTGTCCCGTTGTTCCTTCTGTCCTGCTGTTCCTTCTGTCCTGCTGTTCCTTCTGTCCCGTTGTTCCTTCTGTCCTGTTGTTCCTTCTGTCCCGTTGTTCCTTCTGTCCCGTTGTTCCTTCTGTCCCGTTGTTCCTTCTGTCCCGTTGTTCCTTCTGTCCCGTTGTTCCTTCTGTCCCGCTGTTCCTTCTGTCCCGGTGTTCCTTCTGTCCCGGTGTTCCTTCTGTCCCGTTGTTCCTTCTGTCCCGGTGTTCCTTCTGTCCCGGTGTTCCTTCTGTCCCGTTGTTCCTTCTGTCCCGTTGTTCCTTCTGTCCCGTTGTTCCTTCTGTCCCGTTGTTCCTTCTGTCCCGTTGTTCCTTCTGTCCCGTTGTTCCTTCTGTCCCGCTGTTCCTTCTGTCCCGGTGTTCCTTCTGTTCCGTTGTTCCTTCTGTCCTGTTGTTCCTTCTGTTGGGTTCGGTTGTTCCTTCTGTTGGGTTCGGTTGTTCCTTCTATTCTGTTAAGACATTTAGAAAACAAGACCAAGAAATTCTGGGTGTGTGAATGTAACATAATGTTTTGTAATTATATTTTTAGTTTCCAAACGTTTTTTAAAAAGGGATCTTTGCAGACTGTTTTGTTCAAGTGATTGTTGCGACTGGATAGTATCAAATGTGTATAAAAACCTCTCCTGTATGTATTATCTAAATGTACTTTATTTCTCTCTGATTACGTACCAAATGGCACCCTATTCCCTATCTAGTGCACCACTTGTTAAAAGTAGCGCACTAGATAGGGCATAGGGTGCCATTTGGTACGTGTCCTCATTGTTGCTGGTACTGTAGTATTGCAGTGGCTTAAGCAGGGGTTTATGGGGGACAGTATTCTGTTGGAAACATGGGCCCCTGATTCTAATTAAACAAATGACCATAAATAAATCAAACAGTTTTGAATTTAATGCACATTAAAAAAATAAATACATGGTTATTAATGAACAAAGTACTGTTTACATCCAATGTTTGTAAAATGTAGAGGTGTATAAAATACATTTTCAGTGGTCATCACACTATTAAAGCTTTTTGAATTAAAATCTTCATTTGAGGCGTAGTTTTCTGTTGTAGTGTGGGAGGAGAGAGGTTGCTTTTGTTTGCTGCTTGCATAGACGTGTGTGTGTGTGTGTGTGCTCACAATGCCGTTGCTTACTGGTCCAACAAATATATTTATCTGCCAATAGATTAAAGGCATCCAGAAGTGTTCATGTGTTTCACTTTCCTTTGTGAATTAAGCGAGAGCTCTATTTCGAGTGACTGTTCTGTTGTTTTGCTGCTGGAGTCTGCCTCCCTCTCCTTCTCTCTCTCCTTCTCACTCTCTCCTCTTTCTCTCTATACACTCACACCCAGCTCAGTTTCATGAGTATCTGGCTGCTAGATAAATGCAGTTTTGCAGTGAGTAATCAGAGCAACAAAGAGAAGACAAGAGGGAGGGAGAGAAAAGGGCAGAAGGACGGGAGGGGATAGAGAGAGAGGGTGGAGGGGCGAGAGAGGGAGGGACGGGAGAGGATAGAGAGAGGGAGGGACGGGAGAGGATAGAGAGAGGGAGGGACGGGAGAGGATAGAGAGAGAGGGTGGAGGGAAGAGAGAGGAGGGGAGTTGAAGGGATAGAGGGAGGGGAGAGGAGAGAGGGACTGGAGATGAGAGGAGGAAAGGATAGGGGGGGAGAGGGACTGGAGACTGGCACCGCCCTGCACTGCCCTTATGTTCCCCTTCACGCTGTGTTCATGACGATCAGCCTGCCCATATGGCCTTGCCAGGAAGGACCCTAAATTCAATATTGTTACAACTGATGAACAGATGATGATACAATACTCTCTGGACAGTTTTTACAGTACCTGTAATGACTTGCCTAAACCTAAGTCAAGCACCAACATCAATCTGTCCATTTTAGCTTGATCTGATAGTGATGACTGTAGAGCCTTGTGACGACCCTCCCACTCTGTCTGCCGTATTCTCTCTTTGTTCTTGTTTCCTTATTAGGATATCGGTGGGCGGAGTTGGGAGGGTCGTCAGCTACATGGGAGACACCTGGGCCCGGTGTCTTCCAGGATAAATACACCACTTCCCCATTCATGGAGAGACTCTCTCCATGCAGACACCTTATAGATTTGGTTGTGTTTCTTGGTGTTTTTTTGGTTGTTTGTTTTAGCATCTTTCAACACCCTGCATTATCACATTCATGCATGCAAAACACTCACTTACACTACTGATTACTGATTACACTCATCATTGTATATTATACCTAGTTACTTTATTTAATAAATATATATTTTGTTACTCCTTATCTCCACGTTGTCTCCCTTTTGTTACGGGCTTTGAGCCGGTTCGTGACAAGTGGGGACTCATCCGGGATATTTGAACGTATTGGTTTGGGAGAACGTGGAGGTACGTGTTTGGTTTGCATATTTTGTTTGAGTTTGATAGGCCCAGTATTGGTTGCCTTTGTTGTTTGGTTTGTGTGCTGCGTTGGAGAGAGTATAATGGTTAGTTTCCCGGCCCTGCCCAGTCTGGAAACTCTTGTTCTACTTTCTGTTGGGACATCGGTCTGAGGTGAGTAATCGGCTGTGTACCTCAGTGGGAGATTTGGGTAGGGTAGTGGAACTTGCTACCTGGAGCTATAGCCTTTTACCCCTGATAGGCTTAGCGACGTGTTTCATTTTTGGAATATGTTGGGCATGGTTAATGTTTGTTATTTTTGTGTGGTGTCTGTGGACTGAGCAGTTGTCTCGGGGGCACATCCGTGGCTTGGTGGAATCTGCCAGCGTGCTGGGGGGTTTATTACCTTGCCAGCGGGCTACAGTGCGTAAATACCCACCGCAAATCCGCACGAAGACTAGGGTTGAGTTAATGTAGGTTTTGGGGAAGCTCCGTATCATCTCTCTTCTGTGGTACTCAGGGTGATTGTCATTTCTTGGGTTGTGGTCTGGTGTGCTCAGCAGAGGGGAAGAGTGAATTATTTTTATTTTGTTGTAACTATGGCGTCTTATGTAGATGAGTTCATTCGCTTTCCATCAGAGGAATTGTTCGAATTAGGTACTAAAGAACAGCTGTTGAAGGTCGCTGAACACTACAAGGTCGAAATTAGTGATAAACGTCTAAAGAATTCTATTAGGTTGATATTGAAGGCCAATCTGATGGAGAGTGGTATTCTTGAAGTTACTACTGGGCCAGCCTCTGCTGAGGATTCTTCGTCTCCCCGTAACGTTACAATGGCCATTCCATCGGTTAGTCCTAGTAGTCTTCTTTTTGAACAGCAGAAAGAACTGCTTCTGTTACAGCAGCAGCATGATCGTGAGAAGCTGCAGCATGATCGTGAGAAGCTAGAGTATGATCGTGTAAAGTATGAAAAGGAATTAGATATGGAGCATGCTAAAATCAAGTTGCAACAAGAACGGATAGAGTTGGTTAGGGAAGGAAAGATCTCAGGGGTGAGTTTGTTCTGGGAAGGTGACCCAGATTTACCTAGGGGTCGTTCCTCTTTTGGTCGTGCCCCGGACACATTTGATATTGTTGGGAACTTACGGTTATTGCCTCAGTTTAATGAAAAGGACCCTGAGACATTCTTTTCGTTGTTTGAGCGTGTTGCTGACGCTAGGAGTTGGCCTGATTCTGACCGCACCTTAATGTTGCAGTGTGTGCTGACTGGTAAAGCGCAGGAAGCATATTCAGCTCTTAGTGTACACGACAGTGCCAGTTATGATAAGGTTAAAACGTCTGTGTTACAAATTTATGAATTGGTCCCTGAGGCTTACCGCCAACGATTTAGAACTTTAAAAAAGGATGATAAACAGACTCATGTTGAGTTTGCGCGAAAATTATCTTTACAGTTTAATCGCTGGTGTTCCGCCTCTGAAGTTGTGACTCTCCAAGGGCTGTGTGATCTGATTATGTTAGAGCAATTTAAGGACACAATCCCTGATCGTATTGCCACATATATTAACGAACGAAAAGTAAAGACTGTCGCTGAAGCTGCGGTTTTGGCGGATGAGTATGTGTTGACTCACAAAAGTGTCTTTGCAGAGCCCCGTATTCGGAAGGAGTGGGGGCGTTGGGATAGATTTGGGCTTCGCTCACCGAGATACTTTGGTTCATGGGCAGAGTTCAATTCAACTAGGGTTGAGCCTGACTCCCGTGGTAAAGCTAACTTTGGGCAAGAGTGTCACTACTGTCACGATTCGGGTCATTGGAAAAACGAATGTCCACATCTCAGGTCAAAGGGTGCTTACGCTAAATCTAAGCCTACCGCGTTAGCTGCGCCTGTTCCACATCAGTTCACTCATGACTCATTGCCTCTGACCCAGGAGCATGTGAAAGTCCATATTGATCCAAACTATTTACCTTTCATTACGGAAGGTTTTGTGTCTAGGTTAGGAAGAAAGGACCTAGTGCCAGTGAAGATCCTGAGAGACACAGGTGCCTCTGAATCATTTGTGTTGGAGTCTGTGTTACCCTTTTCTGCTGAGACTGATTCAGGAAATAGTGTTCTAATTAGGGGAATAGGTTTGAACACTCTGTCAGTTCCATTGCATAAACTGATGTTGGATTGTGGGCTGGTGAAGGGTGAAGTTGTTGTGGGGGTGCGTCCTTCGTTGCCTATTGAGGGTATCGACGTTATCCTTGGGAATAACTTGGCTGGTGATCGTGTATGGCCTGTCGAGGTTCCATCTCTAGTTGTTTCCATAAAGCCGTCAGTTGAGATTCCTGATGAGAGTGTACAAAGCTCCCCAGAGATGTTCAGTGCGTGTGCAGTGACGCGTTCTATGAGCCGCGGCGAACTGGTCACTGTGCCGAATAATGAGAATACCACAAAGAAGTATGCCACTGCTTTCCCTGTTATTCCGTTATCTGTTACCCACTCAGATCTAATCAATGCGCAACAGACTGACCCCACATTAGAAGAGTTGCGTGACCAAATTGTGCCTGTGGAACAGTTGGGAGATGTCGCCCATGGCTATTTTCTCCAAGAGGATGTCCTGATGAGAAAGTGGGTGTCTCATGGTAGTTGTTTTCTGGGGGAGGCGATTAGTCAGGTTGTGGTACCAGTAAAGCTTCGTGAGTTGGTGTTGACAACTTCTCACAATGATGTTGCTGGACATATGGGTGTGAGGAAAACATACCATCGCATATTAAGACATTTATTTTGGCCTAGATTAAAGAGGGATGTCTCTGATTTCATCAAAACTTGTCATACCTGTCAATTAACTGGTAAACCTAATCAAGCTATTAAGCCGGTACCACTGTTTCCTATTCCTGTACTCAGCCAACCTTTTGAGTATCTGATCATTGACTGTGTGGGTCCTTTGCCTCGTTCTAAAAAGGGAGAAATGGCTAAAGAGAAGTTATCATCTTCACAGGAGAGGTTGAAGGGCATATTTGATCGCCGAACTGAGCCTCGTCAGTTTACTCCGGGTGATCAGGTTCTTGCTCTGCTGCCAATTGTTGGTTCTCCTTTTCAAGCCAAGTTTCAAGGTCCATATACAGTGGTGCGTCAGTACACTGAGCAAAATTACCTAGTTGCCACTCCAGAACGGAGGAAAGCACACCAGCTGTGCCATGTAAATTTGTTAAAACCCTATTATGCACGTTCCTCTGAGATTGAACAGTGGGAGTCTACAGAGGATGGTAAACCTGTTATTTTGGCTGATACCGTTGTTTCCTTGGGTTCTTATCATGCTAGATCTGTGCATGAGGAGGAAGATGTGCCTGGTCCTGACGATTGTATATTGCAGGGTAGATTGAAATGAGTAGTCTGTTACGTTGGGAAGTGGCTATGAATCGTTGGGAGTTGTTAAAAAATTAAGGACCTTGTTCTTTTCGTTGGAGTTTGTAGCTGATGTGGTCTCGTGCGCCCTGTTCTTGAATGGTTGTATTGTCTGGTTCTGTCTTTCCTGTCTGTTCCCTCCTGGTCTTGTATTCTTCTTTCCTCTTAAAAGTTGCTTCCTATGCACTAAGGTTGCTGAGGTCTGGGGAGTCTTCTTTCCTCTTAAATATTGCTTCCCGTGCGCAAAGGTTGCTGAGGTCTGGGGAGGAGGAGGTTGGCTGGGGCAAATTGGAAGTGTGCACGTAACCCCTCATCAATTTGGGACGCAGAGGCTGGTATTTTGTTCCGGGGTCCTTGTTGGTCCCCGGTTTTATGGGGGGGATGTGACGACCCTCCCACTCTGTCTGCCGTATTCTCTCTTTGTTCTTGTTTCCTTATTAGGATGTCGGTGGGCGGAGTTGGGAGGGTCGTCAGCTACATGGGAGACACCTGGGCCCGGTGTCTCCCAGGATAAATACACCACTTCCCCATTCATGGAGAGACTCTCTCCATGCAGACACCATTATAGATTTGGTTGTGTTTCTTGGTGTTTTTTTGGTTGGTTGCTTTAGCATCTTTCAACACCCTGCATTATCACATTCATGCATGCAAAACACTCACTTACACTACTGATTACTGATTACACTCATCATTGTATATTATACCTAGTTACTTTATTTAATAAATATATATTTTGTTACTCCTTTTCTCCACGTTGTCTCCCTTTTGTTACGGGCTTTGAGCCGGTTCGTGACAGCCTCTACACCACACCATCCTCCATCTTGGATTGGTTTCCCCAGCAACTATCTCAAATCCACCTGGGGCTGAGTCACTGGTGGAGCCACGTTTTTAGAATTATTCAAATGTTTGCCGGCAAAATTAATATGCGCCAATAAACTCATACGTTTCTTTCCTTTTTTTACTGATGATCAGCAGTCAAGAAAGCTTAGAATATTTTTTTTTAAATTGGCTACAAAATGTATTTTTTTTTTAAATAAATGACTGGTTTCATGTGTTGAATTGACAGTGCAGGGAGAGCAGGCAGCCTAACCTTCTTAACTCTTGGTCCTGGTCGAGCTGGGTGAGGCTTGTGTTTCTCCTTAGCACTAACGGGGCAAGCCCGGGATCAATAGTCTGGATGGTGTGTTGAGCTGGGATCAGATGAGGTGTATCAGCACCAAACTCACACCTACTGGGTTCTTCACTGATAGCTATAGGGGTTCTTCAATGATAGCTATAGGGGTTCTTCACTGATAGCTATAGGGGTTCTTCACTGATAGCTATAGGGGTTCTTCACTGATAGCTATAGGGGTTCTTCAATGATAGCTATAGGGGTTCTTCACTGATAGCTATAGGGGTTCTTCAATGATAGCTATAGGGGTTCTTCACTGATAGCTATAGGGGTTCTTCACTGATAGCTATAGGGGTTCTTCACTGATAGCTATAGGGGTTCCTCACTGATAGCTAT
>NW_024061228.1:17500-168590 GCF_016432855.1 Salvelinus namaycush
GCGCATGTGACTAATAAAGTTTGATTTTGATTTGATTTGAAGAAAACATGGCGTTATACTGTGGATTTTCCTGAACAGAATGTTTGTTGTATTGTGAAGAAAATTTGATGCGGACCTCACAACAAATGCGGTGTAAAGTACAGTAAATGTAAAATACACATAAAATTAAGTGTAATGTTTTGATTCAGTCTTGTCAGGTAAACTTGTCTCTTCATCTTAAGTATTTAATTTTCCCTTAATTGCCTACCATGGTTATGCATTTTCATATTTCTTCAGTAAGAAACATTTCAATGTAGCTCTATCCATATAGGCCAAGTGTAAAGAGTTAATCAAACTGCTCAAAACTGCGAACTACTAAACCAAAATTATATAGTGCCTAGTTATTTTTTTTAAACGTTTATTGCACACCTGAAAGGAAGCCGCTCCAACCAAATTCTCACGTCCCCCTGGCACTTCTATCTCTTTGCAGCAAAATCTGCAGAGCTGAGATGGTTGTATGTCCCATATATTTAACGTTTTTTTTGTGGCAAGAATTTTATACAATAATTTAAGATGAAAAAGCACAAAGTGTTGAATCTTGCGTTGTTTTGTACATTAGCCAATACAACTTGTGCCACCAGAATCAGAACATAAATCTCCTCCCAGCTGCGTATTGTATGGTGCAGCTATCAACATTTTGTTCCTCAAATGATACTTGTATACTTTTCTATTTATGCCATTTTTACTCACACAAACAACTTCCCCCCCCCCCCCCCCCCCCCCCCCCACTTGCCTCTCCCATTTCTGTGGTAGTGCCTCAATCAATTGGTTGTAACCTTGGATTGAGCAAACCTTCCCAAATATTTCAGATAGTTGCCTGTGAGACATAACTCTACCATTCCTATTCATGATAACATTGAAAAAATATATAATACCCTTCTCAAAAAAAAAAAAAAAAAATTGTTTTTATCAATCAGAATATTTGACTTTAACCATAATATTTTGTAATTTTTGTATGGGAGGACCATATTGGTATTAAAACACTCTTTGTATGGCTTGTTTGAGAAAGGGAGATACTTTGAATAAAGTTTAATTTTCAATAAACCTAAAAGGGGAAGTTGTAATCTGTATAAAGGCAAAAAGGCCATTTTTGAACAAGGGAGGAACTTTTCTTAATTATCTACTGGAGAACCATTCCGGATTTAAGTAAATCTTTCGTATCAGTGAAGATTTTATTAGAAGGTATAATGCTTGAATATTTATTAATTCTAGCCTACCAAACTCATATTAATTTTAGATACAGTACTAGTCAAAAGTTTGGACACACCTACTACTCATTCAAGGTTTTTAAAATGTATTTCTGCTATTTTCCACGTTGTAGAATAATAGTGAAGACATCAAAACTATGAAATAACACATATGGAATCATGTAGTAACAGCTTTGCACACCTCATGAAGCTGGTTGAGAGAATGCTAAGTGTTTGAAAAGCTGTCATCAAGGCAAAGGGTGGCTACTTTGAAGAATCTTAATTCTAAAATATATTTTGATTTGTTTAACACTTTTTTGGTTACTACATGATTCCATATGTGTTATTTCATAGTTTTGATGTCTTCACTATTATTCTACAATGTAGAAAATAGTCAAACATTTTTTATTTTAAATTAGTAGGTCTTTCCTAACTTTTGGTACTGTATATTTTGTTTTATCTTGTCTGGCTTAGCGTTCCAGATAAAGTGACACATTTTTTGCACCTATCATTTGCTAAATGAGTAATCTGGAGTAGGCAGCGCCATAAGTAAATGAGTAAACTGAGACATGGCTAAAGAGTTAATCAGTATAATTTCCCCATAAATAGACGGGTATTTACCCCTCCACAGTTGCAGGATCTTGTCTATTTTCTATTGAAATTTATTGTGGAGAGTTAATGTATATATTTTGTGATATGAATACCAAGTATGTCTATTTCATCATCAGACCATTTTATAGGTACAGGGTAATGTAAAAGTTGTCTTTTAACAATCCAATAGGTAATATCATAATTAGGTTTTAGTCCAGAGGGGCCAGAAAAGTGATTTAGATATTTAATGACACATTGGAGGGATCTAGCTTGCGGACTTCATCGGATGGGGTCACAGTGTCTCCTGACCCCTCCTGTCTCAGCCTCCAGTATTTATGCTGCAGTAGTTTGTGTTGGGGGACTAGGTTCAGTCTGTTATATCTGGAGTATTTCTCCTGTCTTATCCGGTGTCCTGTGTGAATTTAAGTATGCTCTCTCTAATTCTTTCTTTCTTTCTCTCTCTCGGAGGACCTGAGCCCTAGGACCATGCCTCAGGACTACTTGGGTGACTGATGACTCCTTGCTGTCCCCAGTCCACCTGGCCGTGCTGCTGCTCCAGTTTCAACTGTTCTGCCTGCGGCTATAGAACCCTGACCTGTTCACCGGACGTGCTACCTGTCCCAGACCTGCTGTTTTCAACTCTCTAGAGACAGCAGGAGCGGTAGAGATACTCTCAATGATCGGCTATGAAAAGCCAACTGACATTTACTCCTGAGGTACTGACTTGTTGCACCCTCGACAACTACTGTGATTATTATTAATTGACCATGCTGGTCATTTATGAACATTTGAACATCTTGGCCATGTTCTGTTATAATCTCCACCCGGCACAGCCAGAAGAGGACTGGCCACCCCTCATAGCCTGGTTCCTCTCTAGGTTTCTTCCTAGGTTTTGGCCTTTCTAGGGAGTTTTTCCTAGCCCCCGTGCTTCTACACCTGCATTGCTTGCTGTTTGGGGTTTTAGGCTGGGTTTCTGTACAGCACTTTGAGATATCAGCTGATGTAAGAAGGGCTATACAAATACATTTGATTTTTGATTTTGATTTGAGTTAATATAGATCTTGAGTTATTGGCATACATGGACACCTTTTTGTTTTTAAGGCTTGGATTCGTAAGTCCTTAATGCTCTCATTGGAAGTGATTTTAATAGCTAGCATTTCAATGACCTTAACGAATAAATATGGTGACTGATGACAGCCTTGTTTAACTCCTCTTGACAGTTAAAAACTTTCTGAGAAGTAGCCATTATTTACTCACCAAAATGTAAAATAATAATTAAAATATATAAATGGTAGTCATACTTTATCAAAGGCCTTTTCATAATCTGCTATGAAGACCAGGCCTAGTTTCATATTGTTCTATTATTTCAAGTAGGCTAGTAGTTGTTCAAGTAGTTGTTGTATTTTGTCTCCAATGTATTGACAGTGTAAAAAAAACCTGTCTGATCAGGATGAACAATACTTGTTAAAACCTTTTTAATTCTATAAGTTTCACTAGTATTCTTTGCATCACAAAATTGAAGTATTAGAGGCCTCCAGTTTTATACCATCTGGATCTTGTTTTCATAATAGTGACATCAGGCCGTCTTGTTGAGTACCTGACAGACTACCATTTTTATAGGATAAAACATGCTAATAATGGCTCTCTGAGTACATCAAAAAAGGTTTGATATACAGTTGAAGTCAGAAGTTTACATACACTTAGGTTGGAGTCATTAAAACTCGTTTTTCAACCACTCCACAAATGTCTTGTTAACAAACTATAATTTTGTTAACAAACTACTTTGTGCATGACACAAGTAATTTTTTCAACAATTTTTTACATACAGTGACATAATCTGTATCGCAATTCCAGTGGGTCAGAAGTTTACATACACTAAGTTGACTGTGCTTTAAACAGCTTGGAAAATTCCAGAAAATGATGTCATGGCTTTAGAAGCTTCTGATAGGCTAATTGACATCATTTGAGTCAATTGGAGGTGTGCCCATGGATGTATTTCAAGGCCTACCTTCAAACTCAGTGCCTCTTTGCTTGACATCATAGGAAAATCAAAAGAAATCAGCCCAAAAAATTGTAGACCTCCACAAGTCTGATTCATCCTTTGGAGCAATTTCCAAACGCCTGAAGGTACCACGTTCATCTGTACAAACAATAGTACGCAAGTATAAACACCATGGGACCACGCAGCCGTCATACCGCTCAGGAAGGAGACGCGTTCTGTCTCCTAGAGATGAACGTACTTTGGTGCGGAAAGTGCAAATCAATCCCAGAACAACAGCAAAGGACCTTGTGAAGATGCTGGAGGAAACAGGTACAAAAGTATCTATATCCACAGTAAAAACGAGTCCTATATCGACATAACCTGAAAGGCCGCTCAGCAAGGAAGAAGCCACTGCTCCAAAACCGCCATAAAAAAGCCAGACTACGGTTTGCAACTGCACATGGGGACAAAGATCGTACTTTTTGGAGAAATGTCCTCTGGTCTGATAAAACAAAAATAGAACTGTTTGGCCATAATGACCATCATTATGTTTGGAGGAAAAAGGGTGAGGCTTGCAAGCCGAAGAACACCATCCCAACTGTGAAACACGGGGGTGGCAGCATCATGTTGTGGGGGTGCTTTGCTGCAGGAGGGACTGGTGCACTTCACAAAATAGATGGCATCATGAGGAAGGACAATTATGTGGATATAATGAAGCAACATCTCAAGACATGTCAGGAAGTTAAAGCTTGGTCGCAAATGGGTGTTCCAAATGGACAATGACCCCAGCCTACTTCCGAAGTTGTGGCAAAATGGCTTAAGGACAACAAAGTCAAGGTATTGGAGTGGCCATCGCAAAGCCCTGACCTCAATCCTATAGAACATTTGTGGGCAGAACTGAAAAAGCGTGTGCGAGCAAGGAGGCCTACAAACCTGACTCAGTTACACCAGCTCTGTCAGGAGGAATGGGCCAAAATTCACCCAACTTATTGTGGGAAGCTGGTGGAAGGCTACCAAAAACGTTTGACCCAAGTTAAACAATTTAAAGGCAATGCTACCAAATACTAATTGAGTGTATGTCAACTTCTGACCCACTGGGAATGTGATGAAAGAAATGAAAGCTGAAGTAAATAATTCTCTCTACTATTATTCTGACATTTCACATTCTTAAAATAAAGTGGTGATCCTAACTGACCTAAGACTCTTTCAGCCATGTAAAGAGTGATCATCTGTTATTATATTCTGCTAAGATGTTACAATTATAACGATCGATACTTATTTCACTTCTTACCATAATTAGATACTATTTTCAGTCTCAACTTGCCTGTAAAAGAACCACACAACCATCATTATGGGGTATTGTGATGTCATTATGGGGTATTGTGTGTAGATTGAGGACATTTTTTTTATTTAATCCATTTTAGAATAAGTCTGTAATGTAACAAAATGTGTAAAAAGTCAAGGGGTCTGAATATTTAGCCTTTTGTTTTAGGTTATTGTCCTGCTGAAAGGTGAATTTGTTTCCCAGTGTCTGGTGCAAGGCAGACTGACCAGATTTTCCTCTGTGTTTAGATCCATTCCATTTCTTTTTCTATCCTGAAAAACTCCCCATTCCTTAACGATTACAATCATACCCATAACATGATGCAGCCACCACTATGCTTGAAAATATGGAGAGTGGTACTCAGTAATGTTTTTATATTGTATTTGCCCCAAACATAACTATTGTATTCAGGACAAAACGGGAATTGCTTTTCCCACATTGCATTATTACTTCAGTGCCTTGCTGTTCTTTTCCCACATTGCATTAATACTTCAGTGCCTTGCTGTTCTTTTCCCACATTGCATTAATACTTCAGTGCCTTGCTTGTTGTTTTTCTGAGAAGTATTGACATGTTGAATGCACCGAGCTGTCTGTTTAAACTACTGGCACACAGCTCGGACACCCATGCATTTTGTACCCCACAAGACATGCCACCAGAGGTCTCTTCACAGTCCCCAAGTCCAGAACAGACGAGGGGAGGCGCACAGTACTACATAGAGACATGGAACTCTATTCAGATTGAATAAAAACAGATAAAAATGCACGCATACACACACATAACATGCGCACTTTACACATACAGTACCAGTCAAAAGGTTTTTCTTAATTTTTACTATTTTCTACATTGTAGAATAATAGGGAAGACACAAACTATGAAATAACACACATGGAATCATGTAGTAACCAAAAAAAGTGTTATATCAAAATATATTTTATATATGAGATTCTTCAAAGTAGCCGCCCTTTGCCTTGATGACAGCTTTGCAAACTCTTGGCATTCTCACAACCAGCTTCATGAGAAATGCTTTTCCAAAAGTCTTGAAGGAGTTCCCACATATTACATCTGAAAAATGTACCAAAGCGATTTCATAAAAAACTGTAAATAGAGGGATGGAGAAGAGGGGAAAGGTGTAATATTGCATCAGTAACACACCCGAGGAGCCAAAGTCACACCTGAGGAGCCAAAGTCACACCTGAGGAGCCAAAGTCACACCTGAGGAGCCAAAGTCACACCTGGGGAGCCAAAGTCTGACTCTTGTCTCGCTATTTGTTTGCATGTGTCTGTCTGTGTGGCTCGTAGCATGTAATTCCCACAAAGGATTTGGAAAATAAATCAAATTGGGAAAACGAATGAATAAGTTCATTTAATTCCCTTTTCATTCCAGTCCTGTCATTATTGCTGTGGACAGAGAACGTTATGGTAATTTACCTCAACACACTCATCAATCACTTTAGACTTAATGGAGTCGAGATGAACAAATAAACTAATGTTGTTTTTTTTCAATGAGCTTTTTGCTGAACAAAACTGATTTAAACCCATCTGGTCCCGTTTATTTTGCCCGGGCTTTCCAATCTGATTATTTATATCTTATAATGTTGTATTATTTTATTGTAATGGTATTCAGCCGGGGAGACTGAGCTGTAAAACATTTAAATCTGAATATTGTATTAAAGGGGAAATCTGCAGTTGCTACATACATTTTTTGACGTATAAATGAATGATACGTACCCATTGATTATTGAAGAATATCATGTAGAAATGCATCATGAGCTCAGTTCAACTGTCATACCAAAACGTAAGCTTGTTTAAATGTAAACAAACACTATAGCCTAAAAAACATGGTTAAAACTATAATTGTTATATCATGGATAGTCAGTCCTTGCATCTGTAGCTCTGTCTATGAATTTGAGAGTGGTCACATTTCTTCAGACTCATCCCTCAGCTTTATACAAAAACACAGGTGGGTTGACCGCTTTGTTTGTTTCAATTAAGGATTCTAGATTTTTTTTCTGTCTCCTGCTATCTGTCTCTCTCTCTCTCTCGCTCTCTCTCTCTCTCCTGCTATCTGTCTCTCTCGCTCTCTCTCTCTCTCTCTCTCTCTCTCTCGCTCTCTCTCTCTCTCACTCCTGCTATCTGTCTCTCTCGCTCTCTCTCTCTCTCTCCCTCTGTCTGTCTCTCTCTCTCTCTCTCTCTCTCTCTCCTGCTATCTGTCTCTGGTTCTCTCTTTTCTGCTTTCTCAGTCTCTGTCTCACTCTCTCTTTCCTTCTCTCTCTCTGATACAAACACAGATATGTATACACACACACACACACTCAGTAGCAAACGCGACGATCCTCTCTCGCCGTACCTGACTGCTCCACTCTACACACATACCACCCACGCCACAGCCCAGCGCACAGAGCTAGAGACAGAACGAGGAAAGAGGAGAGAGAGAGAGACTCTACACCCTCCCAGCAGCTGTTTGTGCTGCGTCTTCTTTTTCTTCTCCCGTTCTCACCAGCCGACCATCCCTCCTTTTGTCTGACTCTCTCTCGCTCCTCAAGCCAATTATATCATGAACCTGCCGTGTGCTTGTTGCTAGGGGGGGAGAGAACCAAGAGGAGTGGACCAGCCGATACTTTAAGGTAATGAACACAATATTGAGTTTTGTCACTGGGGTGTGTGACAGAGAGAATGTGTATGTATGTTTATCAAATAACTACAGCAGTTTTTCCAGGTGAATATGGGAGTTATGTTACTAGTGGGTGTTAGTGTGTGTGGTTTGGTTTTACTATCCTTGTGGGGACCAGAAGTCCTTGTGGGGACCAGAAGTCCTCGCAAGGATACTAAAACAAGGAAAAGTGGCGACATTTCACCGGTCCACACAAGGAAAAGCACTTTTTTAGGCTTAGGTGTTAGGCTCTGGGTTAGGGTTTGAATTAGGTTTAGGGGTTAGGGAAAATAGGATTTTGAATGGGAATCAATTGTTTGGTCCCCACACGGATAGTAAACGCCACATTTACAAGGTTAATAAGCTGACATATGGGATTGTTTTAAGAATGTCATACCATGGATCATTTAGATATTTGATTTTGAATTTAAGGACCCCTTTAGGTATATAAAAAAATTATATATATATAAAAAAATATTTGATAAAATAGCCCATAGAAACACATTGAATAACACATTAATAAATGACAGTCCAACAAAAATAAATAATAAGGTTTTGAAGTGTTTGTCCTATTATCTAGAAGATTTAAAAAAGTAATATTTTCGTTTTTTGGACACATATTTAACACAACATTTGGCACAAAACTACCTCCATACTTCCATTCGTTTCTATGGGTTACCTTTAGATGAAGGTTTAATATCTATATATATCTCCATATTTACATGTGTTTGTATGGGTTACCTTCAGACGAGTCCCGTGACACTTGTGGGGGTCGTAGAGCAACACGGAGAACACACACCCTCATGTTTGTGAGAGTCTCCCCCCTTTCCATAATAGGACACCACTTTCCATGGTTGGACACCAAACCGTATGGACGCTACAGACGTTTTTTTGTGAGAAGATTCTCGGGGTGTCTCATGGTCTGACAAACACTGCTGTAGCTCGGCCACTTTCCACCGCAGATGCGGAAGGCCGACCTAGTCGGATGTAGTGGATTGAGACTCAGCCCATAGTCGGATGCAGTGGATTGAGACTCAGCCCATGATATCTTAAACTGATGGATTTGGATGGGGATTTTCTTTAAATATTGTTATTTAGATTGACGCAAAGGGTGTGTCAATAGACTCTGAAGGATTAAAACAAAAACAGCTCCACGGTTAAGTTTAAGCATTCATTCCGAATGGTTAAGGTAATGGTTAAGGTAATGGTTAAGGTAATGGTTAAGGTAAGGGTTAAGGTAATGGTTAAGGCAATGGTTAAGGTAATGGTTAAGGTAATGGTTAAGGTAATGGTTAAGGTAATGGTTAAGGTAATGGTTAAGGTAATGGTTAAGGTAAGGGTTAAGGTTTGGGTTAAGGTAAGGGTTAAGGTAATGGTTAAGGTAATGGTTAAGGTAATGGTTAAGGTAAGGGTTAAGGTAAGGGTTAAGGTAATGTTTAAGGTAAGGGTTAAGGTAATGGTTAAGGTAATGGTTAAGGTCTGGGTTAAGGTTTGGGTTAAGGTAATGGTTAAGGTAAGGGTTAAGGTAATGGTTAAGGTTTGGGTTAAGGTAAGGGTTAAGGTAATGGTTAAGGTCTGGGTTAAGGTAATGGTTAAGGTTTGGGTTAA
This sequence comes from Salvelinus namaycush, assembly GCF_016432855.1. Lineage (NCBI taxonomy): Eukaryota > Metazoa > Chordata > Actinopteri > Salmoniformes > Salmonidae > Salvelinus > Salvelinus namaycush. Next base: position 26,882 of record NW_024061228.1, read on the forward strand.
GGTAAGGGTTAAGGTAATGGTTAAGGTAAGGGTTAAGGTAATGGTTAAGGTTTGGGTTAAGGTAAGGGTTAAGGTAATGGTTAAGGTCTGGGTTAAGGTAATGGTTAAGGTAAGGGTTAAGGTAATGGTTAAGGTAATGGTTAAGGTAATGGTTAAGGTAATGGTTAAGGTAATGGTTAAGGTAAGGGTTAAGGTAATGGTTAAGGTAATGGTTAAGGTAAGGGTTAAGGTAATGGTTAAGGTAAGGGTTAAGGTAATGGTTAAGGTAATGGTTAAGGTAATGGTTAAGGTAATGGTTAAGGTAATGGTTAAGGTAAGGGTTAAGGTTATGGTTAAGGTTATGGTTAAGGCAATGGTTAAGGTAATGGTTAAGGTAATGGTTAAGGTAATGGTTAAGGTAATGGTTAAGGCAATGGTTAAGGTAATGGTTAAGGTAATGGTTAAGGTAATGGTTAAGGCAATGGTTAAGGTAATGGTTAAGGCAATGGTTAAGGTAATGGTTAAGGCAATGGTTAAGGTAATGGTTAAGGTAAGGGTTAAGGTAATGGTTAAGGTAATGGTTAAGGTAAGGGTTAAGGTAATGGTTAAGGTAATGGTTAAGGTAATGGTTAAGGTAATGGTTAAGGCAATGGTTAAGGCAATGGTTAAGGTAAGGGTTAAGGTAATGGTTAAGGTAATGGTTAAGGTAATGGTTAAGGTAATGGTTAAGGTAATGGTTAAGGCAATGGTTAAGGTAAGGGTTAAGGTAATGGTTAAGGTAATGGTTAAGGTAATGGTTAAGGTAATGGTTAAGGTAATGGTTAAGGCAATGGTTAAGGCAATGGTTAAGGTTTGGGTTAAGGTTTGGGTTAAGGTAATGGTTAAGGTAATGGTTAAGGTAATGGTTAAGGTAATGGTTAAGGTAATGGTTAAGGTAATGGTTAATGTTTAGGGTTAAGGTAAGGGTTAAGGTAATGGTTAAGGTAATGGTTAAGGTAATGGTTAAGGTAATGGTTAAGGTAATGGTTAAGGTAATGGTTAAGGTTTGGGTTAAGGTAAGGGTTAAGGTAATGGTTAAGGTAATGGTTAAGGTAAGGGTTAAGGTAATGGTTAAGGTAATGGTTAAGGTAAGGGTTAAGGTAATGGTTAAGGTAAGGGTTAAGGTAATGGTTAAGGTAAGGGTTAAGGTAATGGTTAAGGTAAGGGTTAAGGTTTGGGTTAAGGTAAGGGTTAAGGTAATGGTTAAGGTAATGGTTAAGGTAAGGGTTAAGGTAAGGGTTAAGGTTTGGGTTAAGGTAATGGTTAAGGTAATGGTTAAGGTTAGGGTTTAAACAAAACAAACAAAAAATGTGTGCCTTCCACTGGGATTGAACCCTTGGAGTCAGTGCTTGCGGTTTATGCCCCCTCCACCCTCCCCGTCCACAACGCCCTCACCGTGTCCCATAGTGGTTAGGGTTAGGGTTTATGCCCCCTCCACCCTCCCCGTCCACAACGCCCTCACCGTGTCCCATAGTGGTTAGGGTTAGGGTTTATGCCCCCTCCACCCTCCCCGTCCACAACGCCCTCACCGTGTCCCATAGTGGTTAGGGTTAGGGTTTATGCCCCCTCCACCCTCCCCGTCCACAACGCCCTCACCGTGTCCCATAGTGGTTAGGGTTAGGGTTTATGCTGCTACAGGATAGAAGGAGCTGCTATGGGATAGAAGGAGCTGCTACAGGATAGAAGGAGCTGCTACAGGATAGAAGGAGCTGCTACAGGATAGAAGGAGCTGCTACAGGATAGAAGGAGCTGCTACAGGATAGAAGGAGCTGCTACAGGATAGAAGGAGCTGCTACAGGACAGAAGGAGCTGCTACAGGATAGAAGGAGCTGCTACAGGATAGAAGGAGCTGCTACGGGATAGAAGGAGCTGCTACGGGATAGAAGGAGCTGCTACGGGATAGAAGGAGCTGCTACAGGATAGAAGGAGCTGCTACAGGATAGAAGGAGCTGCTACGGGATAGAAGGAGCTGCTACGGGATAGAAGGAGCTGCTACAGGATAGAAGGAGCTGCTACAGGATAGAAGGAGCTGCTACAGGATAGAAGGAGCTGCTACAGGATAGAAGGAGCTGCTACGGGATAGAAGGAGCTGCTACGGGATAGAAGGAGCTGCTACGGGATAGAAGGAGCTGCTACGGGATAGAAGGAGCTGCTACGGGATAGAAGGAGCTGCTACGGGATAGAAGGAGCCGCTACGGGATAGAAGGAGCTGCTACAGGACAGAAGGAGCTGCTACAGGACAGAAGGAGCTGCTACGGGATAGAAGGAGCTGCTACGGGATAGAAGGAGCTGCTACAGGACAGAAGGAGCTGCTACAGGACAGAAGGAGCTGCTACAGGATAGAAGGAGCTGCTACGGGACAGAAGGAGCTGCTACGGGACAGAAGGAGCTGCTACGGGATAGAAGGAGCTGCTACAGGATAGAAGGAGCTGCTACAGGATAGAAGGAGCTGCTACGGGACAGAAGGAGCTGCTACGGGACAGAAGGAGCTGCTACGGGATAAAAGGAGCTGCTACAGGATAGAAGGAGCTGCTACGGGACAGAAGGAGCTGCTACGGGACAGAAGGAGCTGCTACAGGATAGAAGGAGCTGCTACAGGATAGAAGGAGCTGCTACAGGATAGAAGGAGCTGCTACAGGACAGAAGGAGCTGCTACAGGATAGAAGGAGCTGCTACGGGATAGAAGGAGCTGCTACGGGATAGAAGGAGCTGCTACGGGATAGAAGGAGCTGCTACGGGATAGAAGGAGCTGCTACGGGATAGAAGGAGCTGCTACGGGACAGAAGGAGCTGCTACGGGATAGAAGGAGCTGCTACGGGATAGAAGGAGCTGCTACGGGATAGAAGGAGCTGCTACGGGATAGAAGGAGCTGCTACGGGATAGAAGGAGCTGCTACGGGATAGAAGGAGCTGCTACAGGATAGAAGGAGCTGCTACAGGACAGAAGGAGCTGCTACAGGACAGAAGGAGCTGCTACGGGATAGAAGGAGCTGCTACAGGATAGAAGGAGCTGCTACAGGACAGAAGGAGCTGCTACAGGATAGAAGGAGCTGCTACAGGACAGAAGGAGCTGCTACAGGACAGAAGGAGCTGCTACAGGATAGAAGGAGCTGCTACGGGACAGAAGGAGCTGCTACGGGATAGAAGGAGCTGCTACAGGATAGAAGGAGCTGCTACGGGACAGAAGGAGCTGCTACGGGACAGAAGGAGCTGCTACAGGATAGAAGGAGCTGCTACAGGATAGAAGGAGCTGCTACAGGATAGAAGGAGCTGCTACAGGATAGAAGGAGCTGCTACAGGATAGAAGGAGCTGCTACAGGACAGAAGGAGCTGCTACGGGATAGAAGGAGCTGCTACGGGACAGAAGGAGCTGCTACAGGTTAGACAGAGCTGCTACAGGTTAGAAGGAGCTGCTACAGGACAGAAGGAGCTGCTACAGGACAGAAGTCTACATGTTAGAAGGAGCTGCTACGGGATAGAAGGAGCTGCTACAGGTTAGACAGAGCTGCTACAGGTTAGAAGGAGCTGCTACAGGTTAGACAGAGCTGCTACGGGATAGAAGGAGCTGCTACAGGATAGGGGATCTCAGTGCTACAGTACAGTAACAGACCACGGTCTTCATCGCTGTTTTCTAATGTGTTCGGTATTCATGTTGAATCCTGTTGAGGTCTTGGTGCTTCTGAATCCTCTACAGTCATTAATATTAATGATCCAAAGGGGAAGGCAGCTCTCTCTCAGTGATTTGTTTGTGGAATATGGGGTTTGTCTGTCTCTCTCTCTCTCTCACTCTCTTCTTTCTTTCTCAATGTCTCTCTCTCTCTCTCTCTTCTTTCTTTCTCAATGTCTCTTTCTCTCTCTTTCTCTCTCTCTTTTTTCTTTCTCAATGTCTCTCTCTCTCTCTTCTTTCTTTCTCAGTGTCTCTCTCTCTCTCTTTCTCTCTCTCTTCTTTCTTTCTCAATGTCTGTCTCTCTCTCTCTCTCTCTCGCTCTCTTCTTTCTCAATGTCTCTCTCTCTCTCTTTCTCGCTCTCTTCTTTCTTTCTCAATGTATGTCTCTTTTATTCTCTGTATTCACGTGTGTGTGCATGTATGTACTGTGTTCCTGCTTGCCGATCTGTTTTTATGTGACATGCAACAGAGAGTGAAAGATGAATCTAATCTAAACCAGGTGATAACTTGCAGGGAGATGAGGTTATTGATCTGCGCCTGGTGATAACCGGCAGGGAGATGAGGTTATTGATCTGAGCCAGGTGATAACTTGCAGGGAGATGAGGTTATTGATCTGAGCCAGGTGATAACTTGCAGGGAGATGAAGTTATTGATCTGAGCCAGGTGATAACTTGCAGGGAGATGAGGTTATTGATCTGAGCCAGGTGATAACCGGCAGGGAGATGAGGTTATTGATCTGCGCCAGGTGATAACTTGCAGGGAGATGAGGTTATTGATCTGCGCCTGGTGATAACTTGCAGGGAGATGAGGTTATTGATCTGAGCCGGGTGATAATCTACAGGGAGATGCGGTTATTGATCTGAGCCAAGTGATAACCGGCAGGGAGATGAGGTTATTGATCTGAGCCAGGTGATAACCGGCAGAGAGATGAGGTTATTGATCTGAGCCAGGTGATAACCGGCAGGGAGATGAGGTTATTGATCTGAGCCTGGTGATAACCGGCAGAGAGATGAGGTTATTGATCTGAGCCAGGTGATAACTGGCAGGGAGATGAGGTTATTGATCTGAGCCAGGTGATAACCGGCAGGGAGATGAGGTTATTGATCTGAGCCTGGTGATAACCTGCAGGGAGACAAGGTTATTGATCTGAGCCAGGTGATAACCTACAGGGAGATGATGTTATTGATCTGAGCCAGGTGATAACCTACAGGGAGATGAGGTTATTGATCTGAGCCAGGTGATAACCTACAGGGAGATGAGGTTATTGATCTGAGCCAGGTGATAACCTACATGAAGATGAGGTTATTGATCTGAGCCAGGTGATAACCTACAGGGAGATGAGGTTATTGATCTGAGCCTACATGGAGATGAGGTTATTGATCTGAGCCTACATGGAGATGAGGTTAATGATCTGAGCCTACATGGAGATGAGGTTATTGATCTGAGCCTACATGGGAGATGAGGTTATTGATCTGACCCTGTCAGTGTGCATTGCGCCCGGTCCGCCACAGGAGTCGCTAGTGCGCGATGGGGCAGGAACATCCCTACTGGCCAAACCCTCCCCTAACCCGGACGACGCTTGGCCAATTGTGCGCCACCCTATTTGGTTTCCCGGTCGCGGCCGGCTGCGACAGAGCCTGGATTCGAACCAGGATCTCTATTGGCACAGCTACCACTGTGATGCAGAGCCTTAGACCACTGCGCCACTCGGGAGGCCATTGCCTTCTCTTGGTCTAATGGTCAACACGTTGCTTTCTCCTGGTCTAACGGTCAACACGTTGCTTTCTCTTGGTCTAACACGTTGCTTTCTCCTGGTCTAACGGTCAACACGTTGCTTTCTCCTGGTTTAACGGTCAACACATTGCGTTCTCCTGGTCTAACGGTCAACACGTCGCTTTCTCCTGGTCTAACGGTCAACACGTTGCTTTCTCTTGGTCTAACACGATGCTTTCTCCTGGTCAACGGTCAACACGTTGCTTTCTCCTGGTCAACGGTCAACACGTTGCTTTCTCCTGGTCTAACGGTCAACACGTTGCTTTCTCCTGGTCTAACGGTCAACACGTTGCTTTCTCTTGGTCTAACGGTTAACACGTTGCTTTCTCTTGGTCCAACGGTCAACACGTTGCTTTCTCCTGGTCTAACGGTCAACACGTTGCTTTCTCCTGGTCTAACGGTCAACACATTGCTTTCTCTTGGTATAACGGTTAACACGTTGCTTTCTCTTGGTCTAACGGTTAACACGTTGCTTTCTCTTGGTCTAACGGTTAACACGTTGCTTTCTATTGGTCTAACGGTCAACACGTTGCTTTCCCCTGGTCTAACGGTCAACACGTTGCTTTCTCTTGGTCTAACGGTCAACACGTTGCTTTCTCCTGGTCTAACGGTCAACATGTTGCTTTCTCTTGGTATAACGGTTAACACGTTGCTTTCTCTTGGTCTAACGGTTAACACGTTGCTTTCTCTTGGTCTAACGGTCAACACGTTGCTTTCTCCTGGTCTAACGGTTAACACGTTGCTTTCTCTTGGTCTAACGGTCAACACGTTGCTTTCTCTTGGTCTAACGGTCAACACGTTGCTTTCTCCTGGTCTAACGGTTAACACGTTGCTTTCTATTGGTCTAACGGTCAACACGTTGCTTTCCCCTGGTCTAACGGTCAACACGTTGCTTTCTCTTGGTCTAACGGTCAACACGTTGCTTTCTCCTGGTCTAACGGTCAACATGTTGCTTTCTCCTGGTCTAACGGTCAACACGTTGCTATCTCTTGGTCTAACGGTCAACACGTTGCTTTCTTCTGGTCTAACGGTCAACACGTTGCTTTCTCCTGGTCTAACGGTTAACACGTGGCTTTCTCTTGGTCTAACGGTCAACACGTTGCTTTCTCCTGGTCTAACAGTTAACACGTTGCTTTCTATTGGTCTAACGGTCAACACGTTGCTTTCTCCTGGTCTAACGGTCAACACGTTGCTTTCTCCTGGTCTAACGGTCAACACGTTGCTTTCTCCTGGTCAACAGTCAACACGTTGCTTTCTCTTGGTCTAACACGTTGCTTTCTCCTGGTCTAACGGTCAACACGTTGCTTTCTCCTGTTCTAACGGTCAACACGTTGCTTTCTCTTGGTCTAACAGTTAACACGTTGCTTTCTCTTGGTCTAACGGTTAACACGTTGCTTTCTCTTGGTCTAACGGTCAACACGTTGCTTTCTCCTGGTCTAACGGTCAACACGTTGCTTTCTCTTGGTCTAACGGTTAACACGTTGCTTTCTCTTGGTCCAACGGTCAACACGTTGCTTTCTCCTGGTCTAACGGTCAACACGTTGCTTTCTCCTGGTCTAACGGTCAACACATTGCTTTCTCTTGGTATAACGGTTAACACGTTGCTTTCTCTTGGTCTAACGGTTAACACGTTGCTTTCTCTTGGTCTAACGGTTAACACGTTGCTTTCTATTGGTCTAACGGTCAACACGTTGCTTTCCCCTGGTCTAACGGTCAACACGTTGCTTTCTCTTGGTCTAACGGTCAACACGTTGCTTTCTCCTGGTCTAACGGTCAACATGTTGCTTTCTCTTGGTATAACGGTTAACACGTTGCTTTCTCTTGGTCTAACGGTTAACACGTTGCTTTCTCTTGGTCTAACGGTCAACACGTTGCTTTCTCCTGGTCTAACGGTTAACACGTTGCTTTCTCTTGGTCTAACGGTCAACACGTTGCTTTCTCTTGGTCTAACGGTCAACACGTTGCTTTCTCCTGGTCTAACGGTTAACACGTTGCTTTCTATTGGTCTAACGGTCAACACGTTGCTTTCCCCTGGTCTAACGGTCAACACGTTGCTTTCTCTTGGTCTAACGGTCAACACGTTGCTTTCTCCTGGTCTAACGGTCAACATGTTGCTTTCTCCTGGTCTAACGGTCAACACGTTGCTATCTCTTGGTCTAACGGTCAACACGTTGCTTTCTTCTGGTCTAACGGTCAACACGTTGCTTTCTCCTGGTCTAACGGTTAACACGTGGCTTTCTCTTGGTCTAACGGTCAACACGTTGCTTTCTCCTGGTCTAACAGTTAACACGTTGCTTTCTATTGGTCTAACGGTCAACACGTTGCTTTCTCCTGGTCTAACGGTCAACACGTTGCTTTCTCCTGGTCTAACGGTCAACACGTTGCTTTCTCCTGGTCAACAGTCAACACGTTGCTTTCTCTTGGTCTAACACGTTGCTTTCTCCTGGTCTAACGGTCAACACGTTGCTTTCTCCTGTTCTAACGGTCAACACGTTGCTTTCTCTTGGTCTAACAGTTAACACGTTGCTTTCTCTTGGTCTAACGGTTAACACGTTGCTTTCTCTTGGTCTAACGGTCAACACGTTGCTTTCTCCTGGTCTAACGGTTAACACGTGGCTTTCTCTTGGTCTAACGGTCAACACGTTGCTTTCTCTTGGTCTAACGGTCAACACGTTGCTTTCTCCTGGTCTAACGGTTAACACGTTGCTTTCTATTGGTCTAACGGTCAACATGTTGCTTTCTCCTGGTCTAACGGTCAACACGTTGCTTTCTCTTGGTCTAACGGTCAACACGTTGCTTTCTCCTGGTCTAACGGTCAACACGTTGCTTTCTCCTGATCTAACGGCCAACACGTTGCTTTCTCTTGGTCTAACGGTTAACACGTTGCTATCTCTTGGTCTAACGGTCAACACGTTGCTTTTTCCTGGTCTAACGGTTAACACGTGGCTTTCTCTTGGTCTAACGGTCAACACGTTGCTTTCTCCTGGTCTAACGGTTAACACGTTGCTTTCTATTGGTCTAACGGTCAACACGTTGCTTTCTCCTGGTCTAACGGTCAACACGTTGCTTTCTCCTGGTCTAACGGTCAACACGTTGCTTTCTCTTGGTCTAACACGTTGCTTTCTCCTGGTCAACTGTCAACACGTTGCTTTCTCCTGTTCTAACGGTCAACACGTTGCTTTCTCTTGGTCTAACACGTTGCTTTCTCCTGGTCTAACGGTCAACACGTTGCTTTCTCCTGTTCTAACGGTCAACACGTTGCTTTCTCCTGGTCTAACGTTTAACACGTTGCTTTCTCTTGGTTTAACGGTCAACACGTTGCTTTCTCTTGGTCTAACTGTCAACACGTTGCTTTCTCCTGGTCTAACGGTCAACACGTTGCTTTCTTCTGGTCTAACGGTTAACACGTTGCTTTCTCTTGGTCTAACGGTCAACACGTTGCTTTCTCCTGGTCTAACAGTTAACACGCTGCTTTCTCCTGGTCTAACGGTTAACACGTTGCTTTCTCCTGGTCTAACGGTTAACACGTTGCTTTCTCTTGGTCTAACGGTCAACACGATGCTTTCTCCTGGTCTAACGGTCATGCTCTAGCAACCGCCGTCTGATCTGATCCCACTGCTGTCGCCGTCTGATCTGGTTGAAGTTTGATTTAGATCCCACCTCTGCTTCCTAGAGGTCTGACAGCAGGTAGAAGTTGCAACTAATCACACTGATACCAGGTCAAATAGTGTATCATCTCCCTCATGGTTAAGGTTAGGATTCAGGGTAGAGTAATCTGATCTTAGGTCTGTGGTTAGGGGCAACTTATACCTCTGAGTGTATGGTAGACAGAGAGCAAAGCAGCGGCTGTTTGGGTATTCACCTCATCTCTTCCTCTGCTCACGCCACAGCTCACAGACGCCAATATTGTGACAGGTGTCAGCCCGTCAGGTGCCAGCCGGCAGCAGCAGGCTGGAGAGGCGGGACACCTGGAGCTCTGGGAAAGAAGGTGGAATGGAAATGGCACTATCGGATCCTCAGAGAGCTACAGGCAGCGTTTCTGGTTTTGAATGCTGGAATAATGTCACCTGTAAATGGTGTTGGTGCTTGTCAGTATGACACACTGGCACATGGAGCTCGTATCAGAACAGCCTATTAGGATCACTGGATGTGCAGACATGTGATCCTCTGTAGCTCAGTTGCTTGAGCATGGATCTTGCAATGCCAAGATAGTGGATTTAATTCCTTACATACATAAAAAAAATATCCATGCATGACTGCATGTCGCTTTGGATAACAGTGTCTGCTAAATGCCTTATATTATAATATTATATATGATATTATTATATACTGTATGATATTAGTATATATTATATTATTATATATGATATTATTATATACTGTATGATATTAGTATATATGATATTATTATATATGATATTAGTATATATGATATTATTATATACTGTATGATATTAGTATATATGATATTAGTATATATGATATTATTATATATGATATTAGTATATATGATATTATTATTATATTATATTATTATATATGATATTACATTAGTATATATGATATTAGTATATATGATATTTGTCACGACTTCGACCGAGGCAGGCTCTCCTTCCCGTTCGGGTGGCGTTCGGCGGTCGTCGTCACCGGCCTATTAGCTGCCACTGATCCTTTTCTCCCCCTCCCTATGTGTTTATTGGGTTCACCTGTTTTGTATTAGGGTGTAATTAGTTGGGCTTATTAGTCAGCCGGCCCGCACGTTTCTTTGTGCGGGATTGTTTGTTAGTAAGTAGTGGTGTTTGTTTCGTGCATCGTGTTTGCTGGACTGTGTTCGTTTCCCCCGTGTCTGGGGTTGTTTAAGGAGTACACCCAGTGTGTTAGTAGGGTGGCCTAGTTTCTCCGTGTTCATTAAAGAACATTTGTTATTGCACCTGCTGTTTCCTGCGCTTGACTTCACACTCCGACACCCAGGCCTTACAATATTAGTATATATGATATTATATTAGTATATATGATATTACATTAGTATATATGATATTATTATATACTATATTATTATATATTATATTATTATATATGATATTAGTATATATGATATTATTATATATGATATTAGTATATATGAAATTATTATATATGATATTAGTATATATGATATTATTATATATTATTATATATTATATTATTATATTATTATTGTGAGGACGTTGGTAAAATGAAAAAATGCAGAGTCAGGCGCAGAACACAGTTCTGAGTAATAATCCAACGTTTACTCCAAAATAGGTAAGATTCCAACAAGGAACAAAACACAATAATCCAAAGCACGAACAACGAGAACCCACATGACAAAACAATAACTCACAAAACAGAGAGGGAAATCAGAAGGTTAAATAAGGAACATAATTAATTGAATGGAAACCAGGTGTGTATGACCAAGACAAAACAAAACGAAAATGAAACATGGATCGGTGGTGTCTAGAAAGCCGGTGACGTCGACCGCCGCCCGAAGAAGGAGAGGGACCAACTTCGGCCGAAGTCGTGACAGTACCCCCCCCCCCCCCCCCCCCCCTTGACGCGCGGCTCCAGCAGAGCACCGACACCGGCCTTGGGGACGACCCGGAGGACGAGGCGCAGGGCGATCCGGGATGGAGGCGGTAAAATTCCTGTAGCAATGATGGATCCAGGATGTCCTCCACCGGCACCCAGCATCTCTCCTCCGGACCGTATCCCTCCCACTCCACGAGGTACTGAAGGCCTCTCGTCCGACGTCTTGAATCCATGATGGCTCGTACGGTATACCCCGGGGCCCCCTCGATGTCCAGAGGGGGCGGAGGGAACCTCCCGCACCTCAGACTGCTGGAGCGGACCAGACACCACCGGCCTGAGGAGAGACACATGGAACGAGGGGTTAATACGATGATCAGGGGGGAGTTGTAACCTATAACAAACCTCGTTCAGTCTCCTCAGGACTTTAAATGGCCCCACAAACCGCGGACCCAGCTTCCGGCAGGTCAGGCGAAGGGGCAGGTTTCGGGTCGAGAGACAGACCCTCACTGCAGCCTCACTGCGGTGGCGGTCGGCCCTTGTCTTCTGCCGCCTGATGGCCCATTGTAAATGCACATGAGCAGCGTCCCATGTCGCCTCCGAGTGCCGAAACCATTCATCCACCGCAGGAGCCTCGATCTGTCTCTGATGCCAAGGTGCCAGGACCGGCTGATAACCTAGCACACACTGGAAAGGGGATAGGTTAGTGGAAGAGTGGCGAAGGGAGTTTTGGGACGTCTCCGCCCAGGGGATGAAAACTGACCACTCCCCAGGCCGGTCCTGGCAATAGGACCGCAGAAACCTACCCACATCCTGGTTTACTCTCTCCACCTGCCCGTTACTCTCGGGGTGAAAACCTGAGGTGAGGCTAACCGAGACCCCCAGGCATTCCATAAACGCCCTCCAGACTTTAGACGTGAATTGGGGACCCCGATCAGAAACTATATCCTCAGGCACCCCGTAGTGCCGGAATACGTGGGTGAACAGGGCCTCCGCAGTCTGTAGAGCCGTAGGGAGACCTGGCAAAGGAAAGAGACGGCAGGACTTAGAAAATCGATCCACAATGACTAGGATCGTGGTATTACCCCGAGGCGGGGTAAGATCTGTCACGAAATTCACCGATAGGTGTGACCACGGTCGTTGTGGAACGGGAAGAGGCTGTAATTTCCCTCTGGGCAGGTGTCTAGGTGCCTTGCACTGTGCGCACACCGAGCAGGAGGAAACATAAACCCTCACGTCCTTAGCTAAAGTGGGCCACCAGTACTTCCCAGCAAGACAGCGAACTGTCCGACCGATGCCAGGATGACCCGAGGAGGGTGACGTGTGGGCCCAACAGATCAAACATCAAATGGAACGTACAGACGCCCAACTGGACAGTGTGGGGGAATGGGCTCTGCACGTGACGCCCGCTCGATGTCCGCATCCACCTCCCATCCCACCGGTGCCACCAGGCAAGAAGCTGGAATTATGGGAGTGGGCTCTGCGGACCGCTCCTCCTTGTCATACATCCTGGACAGTGCGTCTGCCTTAACGTTCTGGGAACCTGGTCTGTAGGAGAGGGTGAAAGAAAAGCGGGTGAAAAACATGGCCCACCTCGCCTGGCGAGGGTTCAGTCTCCTAGCTGCCCGAATGTACTCCAGATTGCGGTGGTCAGTCCAAATGAGGGAAGGGTGTTTAGCCCCCTCAAGCCAATGTCTCCACGCTTTCAGAGCCCTGACAACAGCCAACAGCTCCCGGTCCCCCACATCATAGTTTCGCTCCGCCTGGCTGAGCCTCTTCGAAAAGAAAGCGCAGGGGCGGAGTTTTAGTGGCGTACCCGAGCGCTGAGACAGCACAGCCCCTATCCCAGCCTCGGACGCATCCACCTCAACTATAAACGCTAAGGTGGGATCAGGATGAGCCAGCATGGGAGCCGAGGTAAACAGAGCCTTCAGTTGACAAAAAGCCCTGTCCGCCTCTGCTGACCACTGCAGTCGCACCGGTCCCCCCTTCAGCAAGGAGGTAATGGGAGCCGCTACCTGACTGAAATCCCGGATAAACCTCCGGTAGTAGTTGGCAAACCCTAAGAACCGCTGCACCTCCTTTACCGTGGTGGGAGTCGGCCAATTACGCACGGCTGAAATGCGGTCATTCTTCATGGACTGTTAGAAGAACAGACATTTCTCAGCCTTGACGTACAGGTCATGCTCCAACAGTCGACCAAGCACCCTGCGCACCAGAGACACATGCTCGGCGCGTGTAGCGGAGTATTTTAGAATGTCATCTATATACACCACTACACCCTGCCCGTGCAGGTCCCTGAAAATCTCGTCTACAAAGGATTGGAAGACTGATGGAGCATTCATTAACCCGTACGGCATGACGAGGTACTCATAATGCCCAGAAGTGGTGCTAAATGCCGTCTTCCACTCATCCCCCCCTTGATACGCACCAGGTTGTAAGCGCTCCTGAGGTCCAATTTTGTGAAGAAGCGCGCCCCGTGCAATGACTCTGTCATACTGGCTATGAGAAGTAGTGGGTAACTGTATTTTATCGTGATCTGATTCTAACCTCGATAATCAATTCACGGGCGCAAACCTCCGCCCTTCTTCTTCACAAAAAATAAACTTGAGGAGAAAGGTGAAATGGAAGGCCTGATGTATCCCTGTCCCAGAGGTTCGGTGACATATGTTTCCATAGCCACCGTCTCCTCCTGTGACAGAGGATACACGTGACTCCTGGGAAGTGCAGCATCTACCAGAAGATTTATCGCACAATCCCACGGTCGATGGGGTGGTAATTGAGTCGCCTTCTTTTTACAGAAGGCGAGTGCCAAATCGGCATATTCGGGGGGAATGTGCATGGTGGATACCTGGTTTGGACTCTCCACCGTAGTGGCACCTAAGGAAACACCTACACACCTCCCTGAGCACTGACGAGACCATCCCTTGAGAGCCCTCTGTTGCCACGAAATAATCGGATCATGAGAGGCCAACCAGGGAAGACCCAACACAACAGGAAACGCAGGAGAGTCGATCAGAAAGAGACTAATTCTCTCCTCATGATTCTCCTGCGTTATCATACGGAGTGGAGCTGTGACCTCCCTGATTAGCCCTGACCCCAACGGACGACTATCTAAGGCATGTACAGGGAAGGGGACATCAACAGGAACAATAGGAATCCCTAAACTAAGTGCAAAGGTCAATAAAGTTCCCAGCTGCGCCTGAATCTACTAGCGCCTTATACTGGGAATGCTGGGAAAACTCAGGAAAGGCTACATACAACCACATGTGTGCAACAGGGAGCTCTGGGTGAGGTGTGTGCCTACTCACCTGAGATGATCTACCAGTGCTCCGCCTGCCACCTCTACTCCCTGGAGAACCTCCCCAGCACCGACCAGCAGTGTGTCCTCTGCGGCCACAGTTGGTGCAGGGAACTGCCCCCCCTCCGGTCTCCCTCATAGCAGCACCTCCCAGCTCCATCGGGGTAGGATCAGAGGTGCTGGGGGATGGAACTGACGAACCCCGAGCTGGACGTCCGCGGGATGCCAACAGGTTATCCAGCCAGATGGATAGGTCCACCAGCTGGTCCAGATTAAGGGTGGTGTCCCTGCAGGCTAACTCCCTACAAACGTCCTCGCGTAAACTACACCTGTAGTGGTTGATCAGGGCCCGCTCAATCCATCCTGTGCCGGCGGCCAGAGTTCTAAAATCCAGAGCGAACTCTTGAGCGCTCCTCATCCCTTGTCTTAAATGAAACAAGCGTTCCCCCGCCGCTCTCTCCTCAGGTGGATGATCGAAAACGGCGGGTGAAATCTTCGTAATTGTCCAACGCCAAACGCCGCCCGAAGAAGGACAGGGACCAACTTCGGCCGAAGTCGTGACAATTATATGATTATATATGATGTTATTATATATTATGTTATTATATATGATATTATATATGATATTATTATATATGATATTATTATATATGATATTATTATATATTATATATGATATTATTATATGATATTAATATATATGATATTATTATATATGATATTATTATATATGATATTATTATATATTATATATGATATTATTATATGATATTAATATATATGATATTATTATATATGATATTATTATATATTATAGTATTATAAATGATATTATATATGATATTATTATATATGAAATTATATATTATATTATTATATATGATATTATTATATATGATATTATATATTATTATATATTATAATATTATATATATTATTATATTATTATATATGATATTATTATATTATTATATAATTATATATTATATTATTATAAATAGCCATGCAGAGGATGTAAAGGTGGATATCTGAACTGAGTAGAATTCATTCTTGAATTGAAAGTGAAGTAATGTCTTTCCATTTGTCGATGTAGTTACTTTAGAGAAAATACCCATTTTGACTTCTCTCTCTTTCTGTCGTTGGTCTGTCAACTTGGGATTGAAATAAGCGCAGGTAATGCTTTGTGTCACTGTATTCTCAAAACCTCAATTCAAAACGGAATAAAACACAATACCATCGATAGCCCCACAATACCAACAGTAAAATAAACTGTTATCAGATGTATCATCACTATTCACTAGAGTTATACCGTATCATCACTATTCACTAGAGTTATACCGTATCATCACTATTCACTAGAGTTATACCGTATCATCACTATTCACTAGAGTTATACCGTATCATCACTATTCACTAGAGTTATACCGTATCATCACTATTCACTAGAGTTATACCGTATCATCACTATTCACTAGAGTTATACCGTATCATCACTATTCACTAGAGTTATACTGTATCATCACTATTCACTAGTTATACCGTATCATCACTATTCACTAGTTATACCGTATCATCACTATTCACTAGTTATACCGTATCATCACTATTCACTAGAGTTATACCGTATCATCACTATTCACTAGTTATACCGTATCATCACTATTCACTAGAGTTATACCGTATCATCACTATTCACTAGTTATACCGTATCATCACTATTCACTAGAGTTATACCGTATCATCACTATTCACTAGAGTTATACTGTATCATCACTATTCACTAGTTATACCGTATCATCACTATTCACTAGTTATACCGTATCATCACTATTCACTAGAGTTATACCGTATCATCACTATTCACTAGAGTTATACCGTATCATCACTATTCACTAGAGTTATACTGTATCATCACTATTCACTAGTTATACCGTATCATCACTATTCACTAGTTATACCGTATCATCACTATTCACTAGAGTTATACCGTATCATCACTATTCACTAGTTATACCGTATCATCACTATTCACTAGTTATACCGTATCATCACTATTCACTAGTTATACCGTATCATCACTATTCACTAGAGTTATACCGTAGCATCACTATTCACTAGTTATACCGTATCATCACTATTCACTAGAGTTATACCGTATCATCACTATTCACTAGTTATACCGTATCATCACTATTCACTAGTTATACCGTATCATCACTATTCACTAGTTATACCGTATCATCACTATTCACTAGTTATACCGTATCATCACTATTCACTAGTTATACCGTATCATCACTATTCACTAGTTATACCGTATCATCACTATTCACTAGTTATACCGTATCATCACTATTCACTAGTTATACCGTATCATCACTATTCACTAGTTATACCGTATCATCACTATTCACTAGAGTTATACCGTAGCATCACTATTCACTAGTTATACCGTATCATCACTATTCACTAGAGTTATACCGTATCATCACTATTCACTAGTTATACCGTATCATCACTATTCACTAGTTATACCGTATCATCACTATTCACTAGTTATACCGTATCATCACTATTCACTAGTTATACCGTATCATCACTATTCACTAGTTATACCGTATCATCACTATTCACTAGTTATACCGTATCATCACTATTCACTAGTTATACCGTATCATCACTATTCACTAGAGTTATACTGTATCATCACTAATCACTAGAGAAAGAAAGAAAGAATAGAGGGGGTGAAAGAGAAGATTAGAGACAGCTATGAATCTAATGTATTCTTTTCACAGCCTCCAGCGACAGAAGAAGAAAGAGAACAAGAGAACGAAGGAGAGGGAGAGGAGAAAGAGAACGAAGGAGAAAGACTGAGAAGAGAGAGCGAAAGAGAGAGAGAAGACAGAGCTCATAATTGTCTACAGTATGAACCAGTCCAACCAGGACCCGAGTGGAGTGGGGACAGCAGACCGTGATGAGGACTCTCCCAACATCATCGTCTACAGAAAGGTAGGACACGAAGGCCTTTATAACACTATGTTGTGGGAAGGTTGTATGAAGGTTGTGCAGTGGAAACATGCACTGTGTACAACGGGCTTATAAGGTAGGAATGCTCTGGCTTCTTTTAATTCCTAAACAAAGTCCTTGCTGCCTAGCTCTACAGTTGAAGTCGGAAGTTTACATACACCTTAGCCAAATACATTCAAACTCAGTTTTTCACAATTCCTGACATTTAATCATAGTAAAAATACCCTGTCGTAGGTCAGTTAGGATCACCACTTTATTTTAAGAATGTGAAATGTCAGGATAATAGAAGAGCGAGTGATTTATTTCAGCTTTTATTTCTTTCATCACATTCCCAGTGGGTCAGAACTTTACATACACTCAATTAGTATTCGGTAGCATTGCCTTTAGATTGTTTAACTTGGGTCAAACGTTTCGGGTAGCATTCCACAAGCTTCCCACAATAAGATGGGTAAATTTTGGCCCATTCCTCCTGACAGAGCTGGTGTAACTGAGTCAGGTTTGTAGACCTCCTTGCTCACACACACTTTTTCAGTTCTGCCAACAGATTTTCTATAGGATTGAGGTCAGGGCTTTGTGATGGCCACTCCAATACCTTGACTTTGTTGTCCTTAAGCCATTTTGCCACAACTTTGGAAGTATGCTTGGGGTCATTGTCCATTTGAAAGAACCATTTGCGACCAAGCTTTAACTTCCTGACTGATGCCTTGAGATGTTGCTTCATTATATCCACATAATTGTCCTTCCTCATGATGCCATCTATTTTGTGAAGTGCACCAGTCCCTTCTGCAGCAAAACACCCCCACAACATGATGCTGCAACCCCAATGTTTCACAATGTTTCACGGTTGGGATGGTGTTCTTCGGCTTGCAAGCCTCCCCCTTTTTCCTCCAAACATAACGATGGTCATTATGGCCAAACAGTTTTATTTTTGTTTCATCAGACCAGAGGACATTTCTCCAAAAAGTACAATCTTTGTCACATGTGCAGTTGCAAACCGTAGTCTGTCTTTTTTATGGCGGTTTTGGAGCAGTGGCTTCTTCCTTGCTGAGCGGCCTTTCAGGTTATGTTGATATAGGACTCGTTTTACTGTGGATATAGATACTTTGTACCTGTTTCCTCCAGCCTCTTCACAAGGTCCTTTGCTGTTGTTCTGGGATTGATTTGCACTTTCCGCACCAAAGTACGTTCATCTCCAGGAGACAGTCTTCTTCCTGAGCGGTATGACGGCTGCGTGGTCCCATGGTGTTTATACTTGTGTACTATTGTTTGTACAGATGAATGTGGTACCTTCAGGCGTTTGGAAATTGCTCCCAAGGATGAACCAGACTTGTGGAGGTCTACAATTTCTGTGGGCTGATTTCTTTTGATTTTCCCATGATGTCAAGCAAAGAGGCACTGAGTTTGAAGGTAGGCCTTGAAATACATCTACAGGTACTCCTCCAATTGACTCAAATGATGTCAATCAGCCTATAAGAAGCTTCTAAAGCCAATACATAATTTTCTGGAATTTTCCAAGCTGTTTAAAGGCACAGTCAACTACTGTATGTAAACTTCTGACCCACTGGAATTGTGATAAAATTAATTATAAGTGAAATAATCTGTCTGTAAACAATTGTTGGAAAAATGACTTGTGTCATGCACGAAGTAGATGTCCTAACCGACTTGCCAAAACTATAGTTTGTTAGCAAGAAATTTGTGGAGTGGTTGAAAAGCAAGTTTTAATGACTCCAACCTAAGTGTATGTAAACTTACGACTTCAACTGTATGTCCAGAAACAGACAGGTAAGCCCAAAGTGTGATTAAAACAAAGGGTAAACTCGGAACCTGGAACCAAATAACATTTTATTTGTCACATACACGTGTTTAGCAGATGTTATTATAGCGAAATGCTTGTTCTTCTAGCTCCGACAACGCAGTAATATTTTTTTACATTTTACCCCCTTTTCTCCCCAATTTTCGTGGTATCCAATTGTTAGTAATTACTATCTTGTCTCATCGCTACAACTCCCGTACGGGCTCGGGAGAGACGAAGGTCGAAAGCCATGCGTCCTCCGAAACACAACCCAACCAGCCGCACTGCTTCTTAACACAGCGCGCCTCCAACCCGGAAGCCAGCCGCACCAATGTGTCGGAGGAAACACCGTGCAACTAGCTGCCTTGGTTAGCGCGCACTGCGCCCGGCCCGTCACAGGAGTCGCTGGTGCGCGATGAGACAAGGATATCCCTACCGGCCAAACCCTCCCTAACCCGGACGACGCTAGGCCAATTGTGCGTCGCCCCACAGACCTCCCGGTCGCGGCCGGCTGCGACAGAGCCTGGGTGCGAACACAGAGTCTCTGGTGGCACAGCTAGCGCTGCGATGCAGTGCCCTAGACCACTGCGCCACCCGGGAGGCCCAGAACGCAGTAATATTTAACAAGTAATATCTAACAGTTTCACAACATATACCCAATACACACAAATCTAAGTAAAGGAATGGAATTAAGAATATATAAATATATGGACGAGCAATGTCAGAGAGGCATAGACTAAGATACAGTAGAATAGTATAGAATACAATGTACACAAATGAGATGGGTAATGCAAGATATGTAAACATTATTAAAGTGACTAGTGTTCCCATTTATTAAAGTGGCCAGTTATTTCAAGTCTATGCATATAGGCAGCAGCCTCTAATGTGCAGGTGACGGCTATTTAACAGTCTGATGGCCTTGAAATCGAAGCTGTTTTTCAGTATCTCAGTCCTAGCTTTGATGCACCTGTACTGACCTTGCTTTCTGGATGATAGTGGGGTGAACAGGCAGTGCCTCTGGTGGTTGTTATCCTTGATGATCTTTTTGGCCTTCCTGTGACATCGGGTGAGGAAGGTGTACTGGAGGGAAGGTAGTTTGCCTCCAGTGATGCGTTGGGCATACCGCACCACCCTGATCCTTGACTAGTCTCTCAAAGCACTTCATGATGACAGAAGTGAGTGCTACGGGGCGATAGTCATTTAGTTCAGTTACTTTAGCTTTCTTGGGTACAGGAACAATGGTGGCCATCTTGAAGCACGTGGGGACAGCAGACTGGGATAGGAAGAGATTGAATATGTCCGTAAACACACCAGCTACCTGGTCTGCGCATGCTCTGGTGACGCAGCTCAGGATGTTGCCTGGGCTGGCAGCCTTGTGAATGTTAACATGCTTAAATGTCTTACTCACGTCAGCCACAGAGAAGGAGAGCCCACAGTCCTTGGTATTGGGCCGCATCGGTGGCACTGTGTCATCCTCAAAGCGGGCGAAGAAGGTGTTTAGCTTGTCTGGAAGCAAGACATTGGTGTCCACGACGTGGCTGGTTTTCCTTTTGTAGTCCGTGATTGTTTGTAGACCCTGCCACATGAGCCGTTGAATTGTAGTTGGTCATAATTGTATTCGGCCATATTCCCAGTCACCTTTCCATGGTTAAATGCGGTGGTTCACGCTTTCAGTTTTGTGCGAATGCCGCCATCTATCCACGGTTTCTGGTTAGGGTAGGTTTTAATAGTCACAGTGGGCACAACATCTCCAATGCACTTCCTGATAAACTCATTCACAGTATCAGTATATTCGTCGATATTATTGTGTGTGTGTGTGTGTGTGTGTGTGTGTGTGTGTGTGTGTGTGTGTGTGTGTGTGTGTGTGTGTGTGTGTGTGTGTGTGTGTGTATACAGTATGTGGTGTATTTTGAGTTGGACATGTGCACACACACACACACACACACACACACACACACACACACACACACACACACACACACACACACACACACACCCTAGGTCAACAAAGGACTGTGATAATGAGACAGTGAATAGAATCTAAAGTGTTAAGGAGAAGGTATTAGAACTCCTATGGTGTTGCCAGAGAGACCTAGGATGACCTTTTACATCTGCTAGTGGCCACCTGCTAGGGTGAAA
Organism: Salvelinus namaycush; assembly: GCF_016432855.1. Lineage (NCBI taxonomy): Eukaryota > Metazoa > Chordata > Actinopteri > Salmoniformes > Salmonidae > Salvelinus > Salvelinus namaycush. Next base: position 48,142 of record NW_024061228.1, read on the forward strand.
CTCTCATGAAACTCTCTGAAAACTCATGAGACATGTGGGCTTATCTGCAGACCAGGGGGTTTCTCTGTCTCTGATGCAAAGAAAATGAATCATGTATGAAACTGTAATGTATCTCCATCCACTTAGCTCTCTCTTACACACGCACACACACATTACAACAACACACACACTTTTAACACACATTAACCACACATGATGTTATTATTGTCCCTGGTAAAAAAAAAAAAAAAAGTATGTGACCCCTTTGGAATTACCTGGATTTCTGCATAAATTGGTCATCAAATTTGATATCATCTTCATCTAAGTCATAACAATAGACCAACGTAGTGTGCTTAAACTAATAACACACAAATTATTGTGTTTTTATATTGAATACATCATTTAAACATTCACAGTGTAGGTTGGGAAAAGTATGTGAATCCCTAGGCTAATGACTTCTCCAAAAGCTAATTGGAGTCAGGAGTCTGCTAACCGTTAGTCCAATCAATGAGATGAGATTGGAGATGTTGGTTAGAGCTGCCCTGCCCTATAAAAAACACTCACAAAATTTGAGTTCACAAGAAGCATTGCCTGATGTGACCCATGCCTCAAACAAAAGATATCTCAGATTAAGAATTGTTGACTTGCATAAAGCTGGAAAGGGTTACATAAGTATCTCTAAAAGCCTTGATGTGCATCAGTCCACGGAAAGACAAATTGTCTATAAATGGAGAAAGTTCAGCACTGTTGCTACTCTACCTACGAGTGGCCGTCCTGCAAAGATCACTGTAAGAGCACAGAGCAGAATGCTCAATGAGGTTAAGAAGAATCCTAGAGTGTCAGCTAAAGACTTACAGAAATCTAATCTATGGAACATGCTAACATCTCCGTAGACGAACGTAAAACACTAAACAAGAATGGTGTTCATGGGAGGACACCACAGAAGAAGCCACTGCTGTCCAAAAAAACACATTTCTGCACGTCTGAAGTTTGTGAAGGTGCACCTGGATGTTCCACAGTGCTAATGGCAAAATATTCTGTGAACAATTGAAACTACAGTTTAATTGTTTGGAAGGAACACACAACACTATGTGTGGAGAAAAAAAGGCACAGAATACCAACATCAAAACTTCATCCCAACTGTAAAGTATGGTGGAGGGAGCATCATGGTTTGGGGCTGCTTTGATGCCTCAGGGCCTGGACAGCTTGCTATCATCAATGGAAAAATGAATTCCCAAGTTTATCAAGACATTTTGCAGGAGAATGTTAGGCTATCTGTCCACCAATTGAAGCTCAGCAGAAGTTGGGTGATGCAATAGGACAACGACCCAAAACACAGAAGTAAATTAGCAACACAATGGCTTCAACCGAAGAAAATACACCTTCTGGAGTGGCCCAGTCAGAGTCCTGACCTAAACCCGATTGAGATGCTGTGGCATGACCTCAAGAGAGCGGTTCACACCAGACATCCCAAGAATATTGCTGAACTGAAACAGTTTTGTAAAGAGGAATGGTCCAAAATTCCTCCTGATTGTTGTGCAAGTCTGATCCGCAACTACAGAAAACGTTTGGTTGAGGTTATTGCTGCCAAAAGAGGGTCAACCAGTTATTAAATCCAAGGGTTCACATACTTTTCCCACCCTGCATTGTGAATGTTTACACGGTGTGTTCAATAAAGACATGAAAACGTATAATTGTTTGTTTGTTATTAGTTTAAGCAGACTGTCTTTGTCTATTATATTGACCTAGATGAAGATCAGATCAAATTTTATGACCAATTTATGCAGAAATCCATATACACAATTTTTCTTGCCACTGTACATAGGGGAAACGGGGGCCATTTGGACAGAGAAGGATTCTGCCCGCCAGAGTTTCATAGAACCAACCACCACTATGTCTCCCAGCAGTTTCTCTCAGAGCTTCAGTCTCTGTCTACACTGTGTAAAAACAGAAATTATCTTAACACCAGGATTGTGTTAATGAAACCATGAAAAGTAATGCATCTAGCCTGAGATCTGGTGTTTGGAAGGTGTTTGATTATAAAGCCCAATGTAAGTGTTCTGGTGCACAGAAAATGCTTTAAAAACAGAGTAGGAGTACTCTGAAACACCCAAAGTGGTTCTTCAACCTGAATATGGGTGTTTTTAAGAGAGCGTTGTGAAAACCCATTTTGGGGGTTCAGTGAATGTAAAAGGCTCCATCAAAACTCAAAAACGGTGTTTCTCATACAATCAATGGTTTACAAATGCAAACGGTTTATAGCCTAAATATTGATTGATTAAAAGAGCCTATGGAGAATATTTTCTACTGGATTTCCACCTTTTTCAATGCTTTATTTAGACTAGATTAGAAACAGGAGATGTGGGACAGGAGTGAACGAGGAGTGAAAGTGGGACAGGCGGAAGCGGGAGTTGAACCTCTGGCTTCTGGGGCAGTAAGATGGAACATTTCATTGGAATTTTATTGGAATTTTACACACTCAACAGAAATTATTCTGGGGTGAATTGAAATGGACAACATATGCAAGTCATTTCAATGATTTGTTAATTTCATTTCACTAACAAATTTTAAGAATGAACCAAACTTCTTATGGCTGCAGGGGCAGTATTGAGTAGCTTGGATGAAAGGTTCACAGAGGTGCCCAGAGTAAACGGCCTGCTCCTCAGTCATAGATGCTAATATATGCATATTATTATTAGTATTGGATAGAAAACACTCTGAAGTTTCTAAAACCGTTTGAATTATGTCTGTGAGTATAACAGAACTCATATGGCAGGCAAAAACCTGAGAAGTTCCACTTCCTGTTTTCAAGCTCCCATTGACATTACAGCGAGATATGGATGAGTTTTCACTTCCTACGGCTTCCACTAGATGTCAACAGTCAATAGAACTTTGTCTGATCACTCTGCTGTGAAGGGGGGCCGAAGGAGACAGGAATGAGTAACCACTGCCATGAGGTGACCACGCTTTGACCACGCGCGTTCACGTGAGAGGCAGTTCCGTTCCATCGCTCAACTGAAGTCAATGTAATTCTCTGGTTAGAACGTTATTCAAGATGTATGTTAACAACATTCTAAAGATTGATTCAATATATCGTTTGACATGTTTCTACTGACTGTTATGGAACTTTTGGATATTTCGTCACGTTTTAGTGAACGCGCTTTGTGACTTTGGAATTGTTTACCAAACGCGCTAACCAAAGTAGCTAATTGGACATAAATAACAGAGATTATCGAACAAAACAAGCATTTATTGTGGACCTGGGATTCCTGGGAGTGCATTCTGATGAAGTTTATCAAAGTTAAGGAAACATTTATCATGTAATTTCTGGTTTCTGTTGACTCCAACATGGCGGCTAATTTGACTCTTGTTCTGAGCTCCGTCTCAGATTATTGCATGGTTTGCTTTTTCCGTAAAGTTTTTTGAAATCTGACACAGCGGTTGCATTAAGGAGAGGTATATCTATAATTCCATGTGTATAACTTGTATTATCATCTACATTTATGATGAGTATTTCTGTTGAAACGATGTGGCTATGCATTATCACTGGATGTTTTTGGAACTAGTGAATGTAACACGCCAATGTAAACTCAGATTTTGTTATATAAATATGAACTTTATCAAACAAAACATGCATGTATTGTGTAACATGAAGTCCTATGAGTGTCATCTGATGAAGATCATCAAAGGTTAGTGATTAATTTTAGCTGTTTCTGCTTTTTGTGACTGCTATCTTTCGCTGGAAAAATGGCTGTGCTTATTGTGGTTTGGTGTGACCTAACATAATCGTTTGTAGTGCTTTCGCTGAAAAGCATATTTGAAATCGGACACTTTGGTGGGATTAACAACAAGATTACCTTTAAAATGGTATAAGACACATGTATGTTTGAGGAATTTTAATTATGAGATTTCTGTTGTTTTGAATTTGGCGCCCTGCACTTTCACTGGCTGTTGTCATAACATCCCGTCACCGGGATTGCAGCCATAAGAAGTTTTTTAAATATTCCTCAAAATGCAAGTATCTATTCTGAGGATAACCAGAATAGAGAAAATGGAGTGATTGAACTCATTGGAAGTCTGATTGTAATCTCCTTACACTTCCGGGCCACATGCCTCTGTTTTTAGCAGACTGTCGGTCATTTTGATATTATGATTTTAATACACAATGTCATATGTATGTTTGAAGAAAGAAAAGTATACTTCTATATTCTATATTAATCAGCTTGTTAAGGTGTAATGGACCACGATGAACAAATATCCAAACCTGTCAGGCAAAAATTATGTTCAGTGACGTGTTATTCATGGGTGCCATTTTGTCTCTCTGTGTTTCATAAACGTCCTTCAATGTATCTCACTGGAGAAAGCATCTGAGTGTACGAAACAGAGCTCCTCTGTTTTAGTATGTGTAGCCCAACTATCTGGTTCTGTCTGGTCAAAAAGATTCTGACATTGTTGCCGCCGGTAGCATTGAATGCAAGGGAAGCCAACGAGCGTTTGGCCTCCCGTGATAAAAAAAGTATAAAATAATAGCCAATCAGCATTGAGTTAAACTGAGTGAGCTCAGCTGTGAATGTTCCTGGCGCACCAAAAAAAAAGTATCAAGGGAAGCCAGTTTGGGTTTGGCTTCACACCAATCACATCCGTACTGGCCAATGATTATAACAGGGATTCTAATCCAACTGTAAATGTGTACATTGTCCCCTGGCCTGAGAGGATGGAAGTTAAATATGTAGCTAGATGTAGTAACGTTAGCCTAATGTTAACTAGTTGGCCTGGCGCATCGTTGCCCATGAAAGGAAGTTAGGCTAGCGAGCAAGCATTTTAGCCAGGTAGCCTAGGATAACAAAAACTCAAAGCGTGTCCTGTTTGACAGACTCATAGACCATTCAAGGAACATGAAAGAGAGATTGATGGCATTGCTGGCATTTCTCTACAAGTAGGGTGAGTCAACATGCTTTTTTAAAAACTTGCAAGCATGCACACAAGCACGTACACAGAAATCAGAACCATGGACAGCCATGTCATCTTTAGCTGACGTTGATTGGACTAAGTTGTTTTTTTGGAATCTTTTAGTTGTCACTGTATTAGACAAGGCAGAGGTGATTTAGATTATGTTGAAGTGATGCTGTATTAATGGAGGCAGCTCCTGTTTTCTTTGCGCACTAGTGGTAACTCTCCGTGGTTCTAAATCAATAGTTGTTTAATAGTCTGAAAATGTCAGAAACATTAACTTGCTTGATCATGTTGTAGGTCATGTAACTTCATCAAACAGACGTTGGCATGTTGCTCTCCGGTTTTGGGATGAAACAAAAGTGTGGTTGAATTTATTCTGCCACTGTGTCTTCTTATTGTGTCGGCCTAAGGACTATATATCATGGTGTCAAGGTATATGAACAGGTTATAAGAGCAAATGCAATTTTCACAACATATAGGTTGTAATATGGCTTTTTCCCCCCTGGCTTGATTTCCCTGGTGATTTTACCCACACACCGCCACTGGTGATGAGGCAACCCATTCCCACATTACAAACATGGTAGAAACAAACACAGCATCCTGCAATGCTTGCTGATAAACCTCTAGTTACTGCTGGTGGAGTGAGCCCTGTGCTCAACAATGCTTTCAAAATGGGTTAAACTGGCAAATGATCGGATACCACAGGGGGCTGCTGAGAGGAGGACGGCTCACAATAATGGCTGGAACAGATGAAAAGGAACGGCATCAAAAAAACATGGAAACCATGGACTCCCAAGTGTCACAGCGGTCTAAGGCACTGCATCTCAGTGCTAGAGGCATCACTACAGACCCTGGTTTGATTCCAGGCTGTATCACAACCGGCCGTGATTGGGAGTCCCATAGGGTGGCATACAATTTTTACGTTTTTTATTTCACCTTTATTTAAGGGTGTGACAGAATGTAACAGTCTTTAACAGTAACAGCAGTGAATTCACAGTAGCACATTGTTCTTCATGTAATGATGTTTATTTTGAGCGCATGTAAGTCGACCCCATCGATCTACAGAGACACAAGGAACGTGAGTGTGTTCTTCTTTCCAAGGAAAATGAGATGAATGCAGTAAGGCGGAAACCAAGTACCCAACACAAAACTGTCTATTCGACAATGAAGATTGAAACCAATTAAGCAATTGTTGTTCAATTAAGACGCTATGATCAATAGTATCACAAGAGGCACTGTAGTACACTGGAAGTAGTACAACCTAATGGAGAAATAGAATGCAACACTGACCAGTATCAGTTGCTTAAGGAAAGTCACTAGCTTAACTAGAGCTGTTTTAACTGTGGTGCTGAACACTGAGCCAACACTGTTTTATGGTCGGGTTTGATGGGGTTGTTTTGGGCAGTGTGCAAGGGGCTTAATGGACGTGAACTTAGAATTATAAAGGTTCTATCTGGCATTTGTTGATCTTAAATCTGTTTTTTTATTTTTTTATTTCCCCTTTATTTAACCAGGTAGGCCAGTTGAGAACAACTTCTCATTTACAACTGCGACCTGGCCAAGATAAAGCAAAGCAGTGCGACAAAAAACAACAACACAGAGTTACACATGGGATAAACAAAAGTACAGTCAATAACACAATAGAAAAATCTATATACAGTGTGTGCAAATGAAGTAAGGAGGTAAGGCAATAAATAGGCCATAGTAGCGAAGTAATTACAATTTAGCAGATTAACACTGGAGTGATAGATGTGCAGATGATGATGTGCAAAGAAATACTGGTGTGCAAAAGAGCAAAAAAAAGTAAATAAAAAGAATATGGGGATGAGGTAGGTAGCTGGATGGGCTATTTACAGATGGGTTGTGTACAGCTGCAGTGATCAGTAAGCTGCTCAGATAGCTGATGCTTAAAGTTAGTGAGGGAGATATAAGTTTCCAACTTCAGCTATTTTTGCAATTTGCTCCAGTCATTGGCAGCAGAGAACTGGAAGGAAAGGCGACCAAAGGTAGGTGTTGGTTTTGGGGATGACCAGTGAAATATACCTGCTGGAGCGCGTGCTACGGGTGGGTGTTGTTATCGTGACCAGTGAGCTGAGATAAGGCGGAGCTTTACCTAGCAAAGACTTATAGATGACCTGGAACCAGTGGGTCTGGCGACGAATATGTAGTGAGGACCAGCCAACGAGAGCATACAGGTCACAGTGGTGGGTGGTATATGGGGCTTTGGTGACAAAACAGATGGCACTGTGATAGACTACATCTAGTTTGCTGAGTAGAGTGTTGGAGGCTATTTTGTAAATAACATCGCCGAAGTCGAGGATCGGTAGGATAGTCAGTTTTACGAGGGTATGTTTGGCAGTGTGAGTGAAGGAGGCTTTGTTGCGAAATAGGAAGTCGATTCAAGATTTAATTTTGGATTGTAGATGCTTAATATGAGTCTGGAAGGAGAGTTTACAGTCTAGCAAGACACCTAGGTATTTGTAGTTGTCCACATATTCTAAGTCATAACCGTCCAGAGTAGTGATGCTGGTCGTGGGCGGGCGGGTGCAGGCAGTGATCGGTTGAAGAACATGCATTAAGTTTTACTTGCATTTAAGAGCAGTTGGAGGCCACAGAAGGAGTGTTGTATGGCATTGAAGCTTGTTTGGAGGTTAGTCAACACAGTGTCCAAAGAAGGGCCAGAAGTGTACAGAATGATGTCGTCTGCGTAGAGGTGGATCAAGGAATCACCCGCAGCAAGAGCGACATTGTTGATATATACAGAGAAGAGAGTCGGCCTGAGAATTGAACCCTGTGGCACCCCCATAGAGACTGCCAGAGGCCCGGACAACGGGCCCTCCGATTTGACACACTGAACTCTATCTGAGAAGTAGTTGGTGAACCAGGCGAGGCAGTCATTTGAGAAACCAAGGCTGTTGAGTCTGCCGATAAGAATACGGTGATTGACAGAGTCAAAAGCCTTGGCCAGGTCGATGAAGACGGCTGCACAGTACTGTCTTTTATCGATGGTGGTTATGATATCATTGAGTACCTTGAGTGTGGCTCAGGTGCACCCATGACCAGCTCGGAATTGGCCCAGCGTCGTCCGGGTTTGGCCGGGGTAGGCCGTCATTGTAAACAAGAATTTATTCTTAACTGACTTGCCTAGTTAAATAAAGGTTCAATTAAAATTAATAAATGTATTTGATACCATACCACTAATTCCGCTCCAGTCATTACCATGAGCCTGTCCTCCTCAATTAAGGCACCACCAACCTCCTGTGGCAGATACATAAGTCAATGTTAAATATTAAAATACCCTAGAAGATGTGATCTAATTCTCCACTAGACAGGATTCACAACATCATAATGGTAAAAGGGAAAGGGGGATATCTAGTCAGTTGTACAACTGAAAGCATTCAACTGAAATGTGTCTTCCGCATTTAACCCAACCTCTCTGAATCAGAGAGGTGCGGGGGGCTGCCATAATCAACATCCAAGTCTTCGGCGCTTGGGGAACAGTGGGTTAACTGCTTTGCTCTGGGGCAGATTGACATATTTTTACCTTGTCAGCTTGGGGATTCAATCCAGCAACCTTTCGGTTACTGGCCCAACGCTCTAACCACTAGTGTGTTTAGAAGCTTTAGAGTGAGGTAACGACACAAAAAGTGAAGGGATCTAATTCTGCACTGAACAGAACTCGAAACACTAAAATAGTGTTTTCAACCATTTTCGGTTGTGCTCCCAGTCCCTGGCAAGGTGTTGCTCAACACTGGATTAAGTTGTGTTACAACACACCATGTAATGTTTCAAAACATCTCAGGATGAGGTGTTTCAATACTCCAGAAAAGGTTTCTTCTCCTTCAAGTTGGTGGCAGCTCAGTTGCCACTAGTTTAGGTGTTCATTTCATTTTGGTGTTCAAGAACTTCATTTCAACTGGAGTGACTGCGGTCCCAGATTTTCTGGAACCCGACTTGCCGTTGATATTGATACGTTGATATCTACGCATGTGCGTTAAGTACAGTGGCTTCTGCTCAGTGCTCCCAGTGCTTTGCTACCGCTTCCCCCGGTTTCCACTAGTTACCACAGCCACAAAGTGAAATTAGCATTATAGTAAAAATGCATAAAAAATCATCTGTTTATTGATCTTAATTTAATGTTAGGCATAAAGTTAGCAGTTTGGTTTGGGTGAGGTTTTAATCAGATTTTAAGAGGAGAAACGGTAACAAGTGCTTCCCTCTCACTGACATGTATGGGGAAACTTCATGTTGTACTCTAAAGATATGTTTGCCATGTTCCCACTATGCATTCCATGTCTCAAGCGTGATTTCATGTTATTTTTTTCAGGATGGGTGTCACACGCTGCTATCATGTTGTACACAAAAGACATGATCATAAACGTTTTTTTTTGTACGTGCCAAACAGTATATTTGGGCAAGCATATCAAACACAAGCACGACACATGCAGGCAGTCAACATACAAGGGATTATTTTCTCATTATCATTGCAAACATTGACTAGTTCGTTTTTTTCAGTCACTCTGGCTACGATATGTCAGCATCACTATTAAGATTATCATCACATAATGTGCAGTCTAAAGCAGTAGTTGACAAATGACGTCAGAAATAATATCGCACCGGGTGATGCAAAATGAACTCGCCCATTGTCAGACTCTGGTAACAGGTGTTGTGCCAGAAAGCCCCCCCCCCCCCCCCCTTCTAATTTCCATAATTTTGTGGCTAGAGTCAAATACTTTCTATAGAACAAACTTCATGTCAGGATAGGCAACCAAAATTAATAATGAATGTATGTGTGTTATATTAAACATAGAGGAGGGAGTAAAATATAGGTAAGCAATAAACATTTCAGAACAACTACTAGTCGAATAAGACATGGGAGAGAGATGACGAATTTTGGCAAAGATATTTATTTATAGACTAATACACTTGAAACAAATAGCCAAACCGAAAAATGCAGACATTACTAATCAAATGAAATGCCGCCTAACTGATCATTGACAGCTGAAGGACACACATAGAAGATCACTGAAATGTAGGTTAAACTGACAGCGGCTTTGAAGCGCAGCAATGAAGAATTGAGTGCTGTACACGTTCACGCAAATGGGGGGGGGGGGTTCTGATAGGGGGGCGATTTTCGGCACAACACCGGTCCCTATACACATACACATAGGGTCCGTTCGGCTGCCCCGAGGTGGAATAGCTAGGTAGCCTACTACGGGCGGTAGTTTCATGATCATTGAGAAGCGAAATAACAGTTAGTATGGCCTGTGTGTGGTTAAAACTTTTAGCCTCAATGCAAAAACTCAAGTGGGGAGTTACATTAAAAAAAAATCAGGAACTCAGGCTAGTGGCTATGTGTCACGCCCTGGCCTTAGTATTCTTTGTTTTCTTTATTATTTTAGTTAGGTCAGGGTGTGACATGGGGAATGTCTGTGTCTATGTTGCATGTTTGCACTTAGGTTTTGATAGCTTCACGTTCGTCTATTTGTTGTTTTGTTTAGTTTTTTTCTTCTTCGAAATAAAGAGAAGATGTATTTTTCACACGCTGCGCCTTGGTCCTCTCTCTCTCCCATTGACGATCGTGACAGAATTACCCACCAGAATCGGACCAAGCGGCGTGTCAAGCGGCAACAGGACCCACCTACACAGGATTTCTGGACATGGGAGGACGAATTAGATGGTAAGGGACCTTGGGCTCAACCAGGAGAATATCGCCGCCCCAAAGCTGAGCTGGAGGCAGCAAAAGCAGAGAGGCGGCGATATGAGGAGGCAGCACGGAAGCAAGGCTGGAAGCCCGCGAGTACAACCCAAAATTTTCTTGGGGGGGGGCTAAGAGGTAGTGGGCCGAGGGCAGGTAGGAGACCTGCGCCCATTTCCCAGGCTAACCGTGGAGAGCGGGAGTACGGGCAGACACCGTGTTACGCAGTAGAGCGCACGGTGTCTCCTGTACGTGTTCATAGCCCGGTGCGGGTTATTCCACCTCCCCGCACTGGTCGGGCGACGGGGAGCATTCAACCAGGTAAGGTTGGGCAGGCTCGGTGCTCAAGGGAGCCAGTACGCCTGCACGGTCCGGTATTTCCGGCGCCACCTCCCCGCCCCAGTCCAGTTCCACCAGTGCTTACACCACGCAACAGGCTTCCAGTGTGTCTCCAGAGCCCTGTTCCTCCTCCACGCACTCGCCCTATGGTGCGTGTCCCCAGCCCGGTACCACCAGTTCCGGCACCACGCACTAGGCCTAATGTGCGTCTCCAGGGTCCAGTATGCCCTGTTCCTTCTCCCCGCACTAGCCTTCAGGTGCGTGTCCCCAGCCCGGTACCACCAGTTCCGGCACCACGCACCAGGCCTACAGTGCGCCTCAGCCGGCCAGAGCTGCCCGTCTGCCAAGCACCATCTGAGCCATCCGTCTACCCAGTGCCATCTGAGCCATCCGTCTACCCAGCGCCATCTGAGCCATCCGTCTGCCCAGCGCCATCTGAGCCATCCGTCTACCCAGCGCCATCTGAGCCATCCGTCTACCCAGCGCCATCTGAGCCATCCGTCTGTCCCGAGCCATTAGAGCCGCCCGTCTGTCCCGAGCCGTCAGAGCCGTTCGTCAGTCAGGAGCCGCTAGAGCCATTCGTCAGTCAGGATCTGCCAGAGCCGCCAACCAGACAGGATCTGCCAGAGCCGCCAACCAGACAGGATCTGCCAGAGCCGCCAACCAGACAGGATCTGCCAGAGCCGCCAACCAGACAGGATCTGCCAGAGCCGCCAACCAGACAGGATCTGCCAGAGCCGCCAACCAGACAGGATCTGCCAGAGCCGCCAGCCAGCCAGGATCTGCCAGAGCCGCCAGCCAGCCAGGAGCAGCCAGAGCCGCCAGCCAGCCATGAGCAGCCAGAGCCGCCAGCCAGCCATGAGCAGCCAGAGTCGCCAGCCAGCCATGAGCAGCCAGAGTCGCCAGCCAGCCATGAGCAGCCAGAGTCGCCAGCCAGCCATGAGCAGCCAGAGTCGCCAGCCAGCCAGGATCTTCCGAAGCCGCCAGCCAGCCAGGATCTTCCGAAGCCGCCAGCCAGCCAGGATCTTCCAGAGCCGCCAGTCAGCCAGGATCTACCAGAGACACCGAAGCGGATATTGACAATGGTGGAGTGGGGGCCACGTCCCGCACCCGAGCCGCCGCCATATTAAGGCCCACCCCGGACCCTCCCTTTATGTGTCAGGTTTTGCGGCCGGAGTCCGCACCTTTTGGGGGGGGGTACTGTCACGCCCTGGCCTTAGTATTCTTTGTTTTCTTTATTATTTTAGTTAGGTCAGGGTGTGACATGGGGAATGTCTGTGTCTATGTTGCATGTTTGCACTTAGGTTTTGATAGCTTCACGTTCGTCTATTTGTTGTTTTGTTTAGTTTTTTTCTTCTTCGAAATAAAGAGAAGATGTATTTTTCACACGCTGCGCCTTGGTCCTCTCTCTCTCCCATTGACGATCGTGACACTATGATATGTCAACAACTATAAAGATTAGCCTACATCATCACACAAAACGCTGATTGTGTAGGTGCTGTGTCCTGCTTGTGCAACCGCAATATCCTTAACAACAGACAGGTTGTATAGCCTTCTATAAATATTCCGTAGCGGTGGGAGACTGCATTTACAGCCCCGGCTTAATTTTAACAGTGTGACATATTCACTATATAATGCTTATGTCCCAAATGGTACCCTGTTCCCTATATAGTGCACTATTTTCGACTAGCGTCCTAGTGTAGTATATGCAATAAGGTGCCATTTGGGAAGCATGCATAATGCTCAACAGTGTCTTCTACCATTGTCTTGGAGTCATTCTCTCTCCCACATGATTAGCTGTGGCCTGTGGCCTGTGGAGCTAAACTCAGCAAAAAAAAAGAAACGTCCCTTTTTTCAGGACCCTGTCTTTCAAAGATAATTCGTAAAAATCCAAATAACTTCACAGATCTTTATTGTAAAGGGTTCCCATGCTTGTTCAATGAACCATAAACAATTAATGAACATGCACCTGTGGAACGGTCGTTAAGACATTAACAGCTTACAGACGGTAGGCAATTAAGGTCACAGTTATGAAAACTAAAGAGGCCTTTCTACTGACTCTGAAAAACACTAAAATGAAGATGGACCAGACAGGTGTCGTGTCTTTGGCTATGCCAGATTAAGTGATATGACATGCTATTCTATAAAATCCTTTCTCTGTAATTAATATTACCTGATTGAGCTAATCATGTAAATGTAATGAACAAGAAAGTCGGGGGCACCACGAAATAATATTTATAGAGCAGTTATCTTCCGAATAAACTTTTAAAGACCTAGTAATATTTTACATCAATAGCAGTCAATTTTAATCGTCACCTTATTTCAGTCTCATCTGAACTTGTTCAGTTTATGTCTCAGTTGTTGAATCTTATGTTCATACAAATATTTTTTTTGCTGAAAATTGCTGAAAATAAACGCAGTTGACAGTGAGAGGAAGTTTCTTTTTTTTCAGAGTTTAGTTTGGCAAAGTCTTCTTCAAACTTTCTCCCACCCCACCCCCCCCCCCCCCCCCCCCCCCCCCCCCCACCCACCCACCCACCCACCCATTATAACACTGACAGACTGTGTGGTCATGATGAAGTGTTAGTGTGTGTGTTCAGTCAGTCCGTCCGTTTCTCACTCTCACACTGAGTGACTAAAGCACATCTAATAATAGCAGGTCATCTCAGCGGGTTAGATGAAGGAACTGTGGCATCACAACAGGAAAGTGTCCAGGAGTACAGTTCTGATTTTAATTAAGATGACAAAGACTAATTACAACGTTTTTAAAAGAAAATCACAGATACTGTAGTATACAGTTGAAGCTGTCAGGTCTCAAACTTTCTAAAATACGTTTTGGTTATTCTTTTTTTGTGATTGTTGGTTATGTTTAGTGATGCTTCCATCCCTAAGGTGAAAACTCAGTCAGACTTACAGGGCATATGATCAATGGGGCCTCGTTTTTTACATGTGTATAATAAAAGGGATAGATTTTCTCAGTGAAGGTGCAGCCAGTAAAAGAGTAGATATGTGACGAGGCTTCCACATCATAAAAGGAGACCTCTCCCTTCTCATAATCCACAAACACCCCTACCTTCTGGGGCTTCTCTCTCAGGGACAGAACGGCAACTTTCTTATTGTGGGCCTCGTACGTCTCCCCATCCCAAAACCCCACAGTCCACAATCCATTCCCCGGGGAGAATGTAAAAGACCCCTTCCTGTTGATGGATTCTTTTGCCACTCCTAAAGTCCATTCAGTCTTTTCCTTTACCTGCAACTCATAGTAGAATCTCCCTGAGGAGAAGCCCTCCTTTCCCAGGACACAGATGCCAGCATTAAACCTCTCTGGGTTGTCAGGGAGGTTCTGTGCTCCGTCTCCATACCTCACTTGTTTCCCATCACCAGACACGATAAGCCAGAGATGTGCTGTATCAGGATCAAAAGTCACATCTACTGCACACTGCCTAATTCTCTTCAGCTTGATTTCAGGCAACTTCTCCATCTCTTTATTGAGTGTCTTCCCTAGCTCAGACACAGCTCTCATCACAGTACCCACACACAGATTCTTGTTTACACTGATCTCAGACCAGTTCTTGGTAGGTGGAAGGCTGCAGAGGGATGGAGAACTCCGGAGGAGGTGGAGCTGGTCCTCAGTGTGTGACAACTGATCCAGTTCAGTGCTTTTTCTCTGTAGCTCGGTGATTTCCTGCTCCAACTCTTTGATAAACTCTTCAGCCTGCCTCTCTGCCGCTTTCTGCTTCTTCTCAATCACCTCGATGAGCTCAGCCTGGCTTTTCTCAATGCACCGCACCAGAGCAGTGAAGACCTCCACACTATCTGCTATGCCTTTCTCTGCATCTCTCTTGCTGAGGTCCCCTGAGTGTTTGATCTCCTGAATCTTCTGTTTTCGTTCCCGGATCATCTGCTGCACTTTCCCCTTAGTCTTCTCCAGCTGAGCCTTCCTCTCTCCACACTCTTCCTCTATAGGGACAGTCTTGTGAGTCTTGTGGTCTGTCTCAGTGCAGATCTGACACACACACGTCAGGTCTATCCTGCAGAACATCTCCAGGGGTCTGCTGTGTCTCTGACACACCTTGTCTTCCAGGTTGTCCACGGGATCGATCAGCTTGTGTCTCGTCAAGGCTGCCACTCTCTGATGAGGCTCCAGGTGAGTCTCGCAGTAAGAGACCAGACACACCAGGCAAGACTTCAGGGCCTTGTGCTCACCCTCAGTACAGACATCACAGGACACTTCTCCTGGTTTGGTGAGGTGTAGTTCAACTTCTGGGGTGATGGTTGTGACTTTAACCAGAGACAACTTCCTGAGCTGAGCAGCCATTTTGGAAGTGATCCTATTTACGCTGAGATCAGGTCTCCTGTCAAAAGGTATTTTTTACACAGTGGACACTCACAGAGGTCAGTGGTATCCCACTATCCACTGATACGGACCTTGCGGAAGTTGTGTCCACATGAGAAGGTGACTGGGTCAGTGAACTCATCCAGACGGATGAAACTGGAACTGCTCTTCAGACAGGATAACGCTGGAGGATGCCGTTATTAGGAACAAACCAAAAAAAGTGATGTCAAACTATTGTAATACACAGTTGATTATATTACAGTGCATTCTGAAAGTATTCAGACCCCTCGACTTTTTCCACATTTTGTTACATTACAGCCTTATTCTAAAATTGATTAAAAAATATATATATACTATATATATATATATTATCAATCTACACACAATACCCCATAATGGCAAAGCAAAAACAGGCTTTTAGAAATGTTTGCAAATTTATTACAAATAAAAAATAGATACCTTATTTATATAAGTATTCAGACCCTTTGCGATGAGAATTGAATGGAACCACCAAGACTCTTCCTAGAACTCTCTGCATGGCCAAACTGAGCAATCGGGGCAGAAGGGCTTTGGTCAGGGAGGTGACCAAGAACCCGATTGTCACTCTGAAAGAGATCCAGAGTTCCTCTGTGGAGATGGGAGAACCTTCCATGGTAGAGTGGCCCGACGGAAGCCACTCCTCAGTAAAAGACACATGACAGCCCACTTGGAGTTTGCCAAAAGACACCTAAAGGACTCTCAGACCATAAGAAACAAGATTCTCTGGTATGATGGAACCATGATTTAACTCTTTGGCCTGAATGCCAAGCGTCACGTCTGGAGGAAACCAGGCACTGCTCATAACCTGGCCAATACCATCCCTACGGTGAAGCATGGTGGTGGCAGCATCATGCTGTGGGGATGTTTTTCAGCAGCAGGGACTGAGAGACAAGTCAGGATCGAGGGAAAGATGAACAGAGTAAAGTACAGAGAGAGCCTTGATGAAAACCTTCTCCAGAGCGCTCAGGACCTCAGACTGGGGTGACGGTTCACCTTCCAACAGGACACCAACCCTAAGCACACAACCAAGAGAACACAGGAGTGGCTTCGGAACGAGTCTGGACTTGAACGCAATCTAAGATCTCTGGCGAGGCCTGAAAATAGCTGTGCAGCAATGTTCCCATCCAACCTGACAGAGCTTTAGAGGATCTGCAGAGAAGAATGGGAGAAACTCCCCAAATACAGGTGTGCCAAGCTTTTAGCGTTATACCCAAGAAGACTCAATGCTGTTACCACTGCCAAAGGTGCTTCAACAAAGTACTGAGTAAAGGGTCTGAAAACTTATGTAAATGCTATATTTAAAAAAAAATGTTTTTATACATTTGCAAACATGAAAAAAAACAGTTTTTGCTTTGTCATTACGGAGTATTGTGTGTAGATGGATGAGGAAATTTAACAACTGAGTTAATTTTAGAATAAGGCTGTAACGTAACAAAATGTGGAAAAAGTGAAGGGGTCTGAATAATTTCCGAATGCACTGTATATTGTAAGCAAATGTGGCGAGGTTCTCGCATATAAATCCTTGCACATTAAGATATTTCCTGAAGTTGAATACTCATGTAGTAGGCGGTTAACGTGCACAGGTTTAGTGTGAAATAAATGAATACATATATATATAAATCACATAAACAAACAAGTATTAGCTTAGCATAAGTGTTTGCTTCTTCTCCCTCTCTCTCCTTACCCAAGTCGTTTGTCTTCCAAGCAGGGAAAAAGGGACAGTGATTCTACAACTTTGTTTTCCTTCTTTTGTTCAGGTTTTCCAGTTGAGTTTCACTTCAGCAAAGTGATGTCACTAAGCCCTTCCCTGCCTTGTACCATTTCCTACTAGGTTGACTTCTGCTCTTAAAGGGATAGACCCTCTGAAATTGATGGCACTTTTAAAGCTTGACTCTTTGACTCAAATATAATGGTGGGACAAGGCAAACACATCAGTCCTGTCTCAACTTAAATGGTATCATCAGAATTGACATTGGATAAAAGTACAGACCCAGAGAGTCAACATGGCATATCATGTACTGCAATTGGAGGAACAATGGGAAAGTAATGCTGCTTTGAAATTTGATAAACTTGTAACCCCACTTTTGAGAAATGGCCCTTGAAAAGTTTTGGTTGAGTTTTTACACTTTTTTTGTTCACAACCATTCAGCATTGTTCACACCCTCTGAAGCCTTTTCTCCACCTATCTCTTTAAGGATTCACGCGAGGCCATGTGCTAAACAGAGCGAGTAAGGTAGTGTAGTAAACAATCAAAGATTTCAAGACTAAAAGTGGTGAAAGTAGTAGCCGACAATAAAGAACAACTCCAGGTAAAAATACACTTAATAAAGAACGTAAGAGCCAATCATGTTGGAGGTCAATTAAATAATCAAAACGTGCTTTTACATACCAAGTGTTGTCGTCGTTTCCTTGTAGAGCAGCCACACCGCTGCTTTTGTCACATGAGATGGCAGCAGCTTTCCACCAAAGTGTTTGTGTCCTGGGTGGTGTCCTGGTAATACTATTGCATTATCCTCTGGGTGGCGTCATGGTAATACTATTGCATTATCCTCTGGGTGGCGTCATGGTAATACTATTGCATTATCCTCTGGGTGGCGTCCTGGTAATACTATTGCATTATCCTCTGGGTGGCGTCCTGGTAATACTATTGCATTATCCTCTGGGTGGTGTCCTGGTAATACTATTGCATTATCCTCTGGGTGGAGTCCTGGTAATACTATTGCATTATCCTCTGGGTGGCGTCCTGGTAATACTATTGCATTATCCTTTGGGTGGCGTCCTGCTAATACTATTGCATTATCCTCTGGGTGGCGTCCTGGTAATACTATTGCATTATCCTCTGGGTGGCGTCCTGGTAATACTATTGCATTATCCTCTGGGTGGCGTCCTGGTAATACTATTGCATTATCCTCTGGGTGGCATCCTGCTAATACTATTGCATTATCCTCTGGGTGGCGTCCTGGTAATACTATTGCATTATCCTCTGGGTGGCGTCCTGGTAATACTATTGCATTATCCTTTGCGTAGCTGTTGATGAAGTTCACAACTCGCTGCAAGTCCTCGTGCTTCAGGTATAACCTGTGCTTGGTGTTATGAATCTACAGGTAGCTCAAGCTAACCAGCTAGGTTCAATGTTAGCTAGGTAGCTAACAGTATGCTTTAACATGCAATGAAAACGACTTTCTGACAAAATTTGAAACGTATAAAATCTGAAATGTTTCACGGTCATGGTTGCCATTAGTTTGTAGATGTAATCCGGAGACAGGTGTTTTACACAACAGCCTTCTGTGTTCTCTTTTCGACTCTTTTCGTCCACATTTGCAATCAAAACGTCAGAATTTTCCCACGTCACTTTCTCATACTCTTTCACCGGGCATTCCACTGATTTCAACTCAGTCAACTTCTTCCGTGATAACAACACTGTTGATCTCCGTTTCTTCCCCATCACTGTCATCAGAAGACTCTACAACGTCTGGATGAATGAAAATGTTTTTACTTTAAGTCAGTGATTTCCTCGTCGTCTGATTCATTTTCAGAGTCAGAGAGAGTCAGCATGGTACGATCTTCCTCCAGAAAGTAGTCCATCACAACTTTTTCCCACAGATCTTTTTCGATAGCGCCTGCTAAATTCAGGGCAGAAATCTTCTTGAGAGTAGTAGCAACACTTTTGCAGTTCTCCATGGCTTATTTCTTTCATAAAGCAAAGATTATTCTTCTTCTTTGGAGTTGAACGGCGGTTGACATCCAATATGTTGCATTACCGCCCCCAACTGGACTAATATAAACCCATTATACTTTGTGATACAATTATTATTTTTTAAACAGCCTTCCAACTAACCCTACACTCATTAAAAACCCACTACCCCCTAACACTACTTTGAACCTATCTGCTCCTGCACCATGCCAACGGCCTGGGAGGTCAGCACACCGTGTAAGCTCTTCTGAAGTCAAATCTCGTATGGCCAAATACTTCTCTGTAGCTGCCACCACAACATCTATTTTCTGTGATTTACGTTCCATTTCTGAGGTACAGTTAACCATTGCTATGAACGCTAAGAAGCCAACCTTACTGAAGCATATGTCACTTGTTGGCTTTATCCCTCTGTTCTAGCACAGATCTACTACTCACAAGAATCCTCTCAGGATGCCTCACCCTTGACCCATTCTCTTCTACTTTCTTCACTGCCTCAGCATACGACACCTTCTGCGCTACACTGACTCGAGCCACCTCAACCTGCCTCTCTCGCACTAGACACTTCCAATCCCCAGCAACATGAGCACCCCTACAGTTGACACACAACTTTATCCACCAAAGCTACACAGTCCTCTATCCCATGCCCTCCTGCACACTTCCCACATCTTGGAATCTCCCTCCTACAAACTGCTGAAACATGACCATAAACGTGGCACCTGAAACACTGCAGTGGATTCGGTACAAAAGCTCTAACAGGAAAACTGATATATCCTAACATGACTTTGTCGGGTAAAGACTCTGACTCAACTCAAGGACTCCTCTGTTTCACCACGCTCACCACCGGGTCTGTGTTGCACCAAATGGCAGCATCACAAACACCAGGAATGTTCAACTTCAAATGCTCCACCTCAACACTTAACGCTACCCCAGAAATCACTCCTGGTGCCCTGAACAATGGTGCCCTGTTCCTAAGAGCAAAGCAAGAAACAGATCTTGATCCAAGTTGCATGGCACGGAACACCCGCTCCCTCTGGTCAGAAGAAACACAAACAAATATCACAAGTCTACTACAGGTTACCTAGGTTACCTTCACTGATTCAGCTACACCCAACTCCTTTCTTACCCTCCCTGAAACCACATGGATTCGCCAAAAGGCAAAGATCCACTTTCTCCAAAAATGTCACTCCTACTGGACCAGATTCTTCTTGATCATGTCCATTGATGCCAGGCTCGGGTTCCGAGATTTTCACCACACCTTCCACCTCGCTTAACTTCATTCACTTCTATTTCACCTCCAGAACTTGGTTTGGCACTAGGCTCACTCTGTTTTCACTTGACACCAATCTTCCACATTTTTATCGCCATCTTCTTCAAATCCAACCCCTGCTTTCCTTATTCTCTTCAACCTCTTCCTTCTCCTTTTCCTCCTGCATTCCTCCTCAGAAATCCACCTTTCTGTGTCCATGTCCCAATATTCCTCTTCCCCTCTGACTTTGCTTGCGGCCTGGTGGCGTCCGGACTTAACCCCATCTCATAAACATCCTGCTCACCTCGGAAACGTGTTGTCTCCAGGTGCTGACATTTTGAGAGCATGAGTCTTCTGTCCGATTGAGCGCAAAACGTTTAGTTGCAACAGAAACCGTTTACTCCCTTGTCCAAAAAAACCTCTCGCTAGCGGAATACACATCCTTAAACAATCAGTAGATTACCTGAGCAGCTTATGTTATAGACAGAAGCCTGCGACATGGCAGACCAATCAGAACTCATCTCTCGGCATGTCCAGTCCACCCATTAGCTCAGCCAATCAAATCAAATCAAATTGTATTAGTCACATGCGCCCCGAATACAACAGCTGAACCTTACAGTGAAATGCTTACTTACGAGCCCCTAACCAACAATGAAGTTGAAAAAAATACAAAAATACAAATAAGAATATGAAATAAAAGTAACAAGTAATTAAAGAACAGCTGTAAAATAACAACACCGGTTTGATAGTAGGTGCCCAGGTGCACCGGTATGATAGTAGGTGCCCAGGCGCACCAGTTTGAGTGTGTCAAGAACTGCACCGCAGCTGGGTTTTCACTCTCAACTGTTTCCCGTGGTGATCAAGAATGGTCCATCACCCAAAGGTCATCCAGCCAACTTGACACAGCTGTGGGACCAGCCAACTTGACACAGCTGTGGGACCAGCTAACTTGACACAGCTGTGGAACCAGCCAACTTGACAAAACTGTGGGACCAGCCAACTTGACAAAACTGTGGGACCAGCTAACTTGACACAGCTGTGGGACCAGCTAACTTGACACAGCTGTGGAACCAGCCAACTTGACAAAACTGTGGGACCAGCCAACTTGACAAAACTGTGGGACCAGCTAACTTGACACAGCTGTGGGACCAGCTAACTTGACACAGCTGTGGAACCAGCCAACTTGACAAAACTGTGGGACCAGCCAACTTGACACAACTGTGGGACCAGCCAACTTGACACAGCTGTGGGACCAGCCAACTTGACACAGCTGTGGGACCAGCCAACTTGACACAACTGTGGGACCAGCCAACTTGACTTAACTGTGGGACCCGCCAACTTGACACAGCTGTGGGACCAGCCAACTTGACACAGCTGTGGGACCAGCCAACTTGACACAACTGTGGGACCAGCCAACTTGACTTAACTGTGGGACCAGCCAACTTGACACAACTGTGGGACCAGCTAACTTGACACAACTGTGGGACCAGCCAACTTGACACAACTGTGGGACCAGCTAACTTGACTTAACTGTGGGACCAGCTAACTTGACACAACTGTGGGACCAGCTAACTTGACACAACTGTGGGACCAGCTAACTTGACACAGCTGTGGGACCAGCCAACTTGACACAACTGTGGGACCAGCCAACTTGACACAGCTGTGGGACCAGCCAACTTGACACAGCTGTGGGACCAGCCAACTTGACACCGCTGTGGGACCAGCCAACTTGACACAACTGTGGGACCAGCCAACTTGACTTAACTGCGGGACCAGCCAACTTGACTTAACTGTGGGACCAGCCAACTTGACACAACTGTGGGACCAGCTAACTTGACACAACTGTGGGACCAGCCAACTTGACTTAACTGTGGGACCAGCTAACTTGACACAGCTGTGGGACCAGCTAACTTGACACAACTGTGGGACCAGCCAACTTGACACAGCTGTGGGACCAGCCAACTTGACACAGCTGTGGGACCAGCCAACTTGACACCGCTGTGGGACCAGCCAACTTGACACAACTGTGGGACCAGCCAACTTGACTTAACTGCGGGACCAGCCAACTTGACTTAACTGTGGGACCAGCCAACTTGACACAACTGTGGGACCAGCTAACTTGACACAACTGTGGGACCAGCCAACTTGACTTAACTGTGGGACCAGCTAACTTGACACAACTGTGGGACCAGCTAACTTGACACAACTGTGGGACCAGCTAACTTGACACAACTGTGGGACCAGCTAACTTGACACAACTGTGGGACCAGCCAACTTGACTCAACTTTACAGGTAGCATCAGTGGAAGTTCATTTGCTAATTGTCAATCTAAAAATGTGTTTCGAGTGTTGGCTTTATGGTTTGTATACATATAATATTCATATTACACAATCCGTAGTTTTGGCAAACAAACTAGCAATATAAACTTTTGCTCACGGCCAGGGTGGTGGTGTGCTCCTCCCCTGGCCGTGTAGTGGACCCTTTTGGGCTCAAGAGCACTGGCAAATCTTCCCTAATTTAACTTTCAAGTTATCCTTGGACTGTAACATCATGTTTCACCCTGAGATCTCCTGTGATGTCAAAAACATTGTTAGTCACAAAAAACATGTCTGTTAGTTAGGATCTGTGTGCTTCTGTGTGTGTGTGTGTGTGTGTGTGTTTGTGTCTGTGCGTGCGTGCGTGCGTGCGTGCGTGTGTGCGTGCGTGTGTGCGTGCGTGTGTGCGTGCGTGCGTATGTTTGCAACAAGCTCTTACAATCTCAAGTCAGAATTTTTTCTAAAATATCGAAGTTTGTCAAAACATCACATTTCTAAGTATTTGGTTACTTCTCTGCATCGTTTCAAGGTTAAGTTTAGGCATTAATGCAGAATTCTTAAGGTTAGGCGTTGACTCTGAATGGTTAAGGTAAGGGTTAACATTTGGGATAGGCTTGAAACAAATATGTGGAAAACAACTTCCTATCGCTGGATTCAAAACATGCCACCTTTGTAGCTAGACGCCGAAGCTTACGCCCATCCACCATCCTCTTCCACAAAATCACAGCAAAACCTACTTGAAGGTAACATCTCTCACTGTTGCCCCTAGCGACCGGGTTCCACGTCATCTCCCGACGTCCACAGACATGGAAGGACGTCGAATACTGACTTGCATCACGGGTGACCTGCCCGATGGTTGTCCCAAAATGTTACTTGTGATTAGAGGACAATAGAGCTAGTCTAGAACTGAGCCATGTGGAACGTGTTGTAAAGCGTGTTGTAAAGCGTGTTGTAAAGCGTGTTGTAAAGCGTCAATCATGGAATCTTGAGAATGGCTATAGATGGCTGGATAAGGTGAGAGTTGTACTGAGGATGAAGACTGAGGTGTGTGTGTGTGTGGAGGGGCGGTTGTGTGTGTGTGTGTGTGTGTGTGTGTGTGTGTGTGTGTGTGTGTGTGTGTGTGTGTGTGTGTGTGTGTGTGTGTGTGTGTGTGTGTGTGTGTGTGTGTGTGTGTGTATGCACACGTGTCCGTGTTCATATCTTTGTGTGTGTGTGTGTGTGTGTGTGTGTGTGTGTGCGTGTGTGCATTTGTGTTCCCAGCTAAATCAATACAACTCCCCCTGGCAGACATTACAAAGGACATCACTTCAAAGAGAAGTACAGACCGTCTCATTTCCACAAAGACAAAGACATTCATAGACAAAAGATACAACATACAGACACACTACCTCCTAAAATCCTGGAGCCATGGATAGCACAGAGAGGCCTCTGCCTGTTAGCTAAATGGCGCTAGGCCCTCGTTGGCGAGGTGTTAATATTTGGATGGGTAACACACTACCACACAATGGACAGATACACCTGCAGGTATTATTGTGCTAATGTTGCTGATAAAACTAGGCATGACAGCACCTGTTTTTTTTCTCTAAACCAAAATGCTAGCTTGGTTCACTAATCAAACTAAACATGACAACAACCCTGTCTTCTGTAAAGGACACCCTCCATCTTGACTCTCTGGAAATATAATCAAACTGAACATGACAACAACCCTGTCTTCTCCAAAGGGCACCCTCCATCTTGGCTCTCTGGAAATACGATCAAACTAAACATGACAACAACCCTGTCTTCTGTAAAGGACACCCTCCATCTTGGCTCTCTGGAAATACAATCAAACTAAACATGACAACAACCCTGTCTTCTCTAAAGGACACCCTCCATCTTGGCTCTCTGGAAATATGATCAAACTAAACATGACAACAACCCTGTCTTCTCTAAAGGACACCCTCCATCTTGGCTCTCTGGAAATACGATCAAACTAAACATGACAACAACCCTGTCTTCTCTAAAGGACACCCTCCATCTTGGCTCTCTGGAAATACGATCAAACTAAACATGACAACAACCCTGTCTTCTCTAAAGGACACCCTCCATCTTGGCTCTCTGGAAATATAATCAAACTAAACATGACAACAACCCTGTCTTCTGTAAAGGACACCCTCCATCTTGGCTCTCTGGAAATACAATCAAACTAAACATGACAACAACCCTGTCTTCTGTTGCTGTTTTGGAGAAGGGACTGAGGGTCCCCACGGTTACTGGATAGTGTGTATTTTGTATTTGTATTAATTAAGGATCCCCACTAGTTCCTACCAAGGCAGCAGCTACTCTTCCTGGGGTTTATTATGGATCCCCATTAGTTCCTGCCAAGGCAACAGCTACTCTTCCTGGGGTTTATTATGGATCCCCATTAGTTCTGCCAAAGCAGCAGCTACTCTTCCTGGGGTTTATTATGGATCCCCATTAGTTCCTGCCAAGGCAGCAGCTACTCTTCCTGGGGTTTATTATGGATCCCCATTAGTTCCTGTCAAGGCAGCAGCTACTCTTCGTGGGGTTTATTATGGATCCCCATTAGTTCTGCCAAAGCAGCAGCTACTCTTCCTGGGGTTTATTATGGATCCCCATTAGTTCTGCCAAGGCAGCAGCTACTCTTCCTGGGGTGTATTATGGATCCTCATTAGTTCTGCCAAGGCAGCAGCGTGAGTTTGTGGGGTTTATTATGGATCCTCATTAGTTCTGCCACGGCAGCAGCTACTCTTCCTGGGGTTTATTATGGATCCTCATTAGTTCTGCCAAGGCAGCAGCTACTCTTCCTGGGGTTTATTATGGATCCCCAGTGGTTCCTGCCAAGGCAGCAGCTACTCTTCCTGGGGTTTATTATGGATCCTCATTAGTTCTGCCACGGCAGCAGCTACTCTTCCTGGGGTTTATTATGGATCCTCATTAGTTCTGCCACGGCAGCAGCTACTCTTCCTGGGGTTTATTATGGATCCTCATTAGTTCTGCCACGGCAGCAGCTACTCTTCCTGGGGTTTATTATGGATCCTCATTAGTTCTGCCAAGGCAGCAGCGTGAGTTTGTGGGGTGTGACTGAGACAAAAAAAATCACTGTTCATATTCTGCCAGAGAGCACAGTTGAATTGTTATTGTGATTGTTATGCTGGCGAGTACACTGTCGTGACATGAATCCAAATGTGTGTGTTTGGCTGTAGAAAAGCAACGTTATTTTGGTCGTAGCGTAGCCAGCTTTGCTTCAATAAGACAGATGTTTAAAGCTAAAGCAAGGTGGGTGTTGTGTACTCAGGGTTTAGAAGTGATATAGGAGGAGCCCCAGGGGCTACGGCAGGGGTCACGGTAGTGTAGGCCACAGTGCTACATGTCAGGTTATGATTAATGAATGTGAACTTTACCCATGCACGTACACACACACACCTCCCCCCGCCCGACTGATGGATACAGAGGGGGCCCCTAACATCGAATTCCTATTAGCCTCTCTCTCTCTCTCTCTCTCTCTTTCTCTCTCTCTCTCTCTCTCTCTCTCTCTCTCTCTTTTTTTGATTGACAGGGCGGAACCTTGAGCTATTTGCTTGCATGAAGCAGGGACAGAGACTGGTATTAGAGAGAGAGAGAGACAGGGGAGAGACGGCGAGAGAGACCGATAGGTAGGAGAGTGAGAGGAAGAGAGAGACCAATCGGTAGGAGCGAGAGAGAGAGAGTGAGAGAGACCGATAACCTCTCATCACCCGCACATCACCCTCTCATCACCCCCACATCACCCCCACACCACCCTCTCATCCCCCCCACATCACCCCCACACCACCCTCTCATTACCCCCACATCACCCCCACACCACCCTCTCATTACCCCCACATCACCCCCACACCACCCTCTCATCACCCCCACATCACCCTCTCATCCCCCCCACATCACCCCCACACCACCCTCTCACCACCCCCGCACCACCCTCTCATCACCCCCACACCACCCTCTCATCACCCCCACATCACCCTCTGATCACCTTCTTTTCTTCCACCCTTCCTCTCACTCTCCTCCTCTTCCTCCTCCTCCTCCTCCTCTGCTCTCCCCAAGCTTGTTCACAGGGTTTGACTTGCATGGTGTTAGTGTTCGGCGTCCTGTGTGTGGAGGACAACGATATCATCAGTAGGTGGAAGCTGGAGTCTACACGACCCAGGTCTGTGGGTCTAACCTGTTGGAGTCTACACGACCCAAGTCTGTGAGCCGGAGTCTGTTAATTAACATACTTAGTTTTTTCTTGTACTTTTCTCTCTTGTGATATCTGTTCACTGCAGTTGCCTTGTGTCTGATCTCTTCTCAGCGAGAGGTACTACCTTGCTGTTTTACAGTAATTCAAACACTTTTGCATTTTTACCGTAGACTAATCGCTTCTGTGCTACTTTGGGTTCTTCTGATCCTACCATAGAGATAGTTACTCCTGAGATAGCATCACTCACTCCAGCGCATTCAAACTGCTTTGTGGTGCACGGCATCAGAGCCAAGGTGTGTGTGTGCCTGTGTGTGTGTGTGCCTGTGTGTGTGTGTGTCTGTGTGTGTGTGTGTGCCTGTGTGTGTGTGTGCCTGTGTGTGTGTGTGTGTGTGCCTGTGTGTGTGTGTGCCTGTGTGTGTGTGTGCCTGTGTGTGTGTGTGCCTGTGTGTGTGTGTGTGCCTGTGTGTGTGTGTGTGCCTGTGTGTGTGTGTGCCTGTGTGTGTGTGTGCCTGTGTGTGTGTGTGCCTGTGTGTGTGTGTGCCTGTGTGTGTGTGTGTGCGTGTTTGTGTGCTTTGTGCCTGTGTGCTTTGTGTCTGTGTGCTTTGTGTCTGTGCGTGCGTGTGTGTGTGTGCCTGTGTGTGCCTGTGTGCCTGTGTGTGTGGGGAGGGGGGGGGGGGGGCATCCGTGCATGTGTTATCAGAGGCAAAGTGGAACACTAAGACGTTGCAAAGTACCAAAAAAAGTAGTAAGTAGTTGCTAATTTTTGAGTTTCATTACTCACGCAACATTCTTCCCTTCAAGCAATGTTCTTTTAAGAAGCTTAATCACCTCGTCGCCACTGTAATATTTGTGTTGTGGAGAAATGACCAGGCAGGAGACGGGAGTATAGTTCGTTGTCATTTAGTCAAAACCTCTCGAGCTCTACAGCCCCCGGCACAATAGTGTGCATGTCCATTTCCTATTAGGTGTATTAACGTAACACTGCAGTAATACATCACTGCTTAGTAACAGCATAGTAACTAACGTAAACAGATGTAGATCCCAGATACTACAATGATGAGATTCGAACATGCAACCTTTGGGTTGCTAGACATTTGTGCTATAAGTCCACCCATCGACCCCGACCAACCACTCTCCTATCTTATGTAACCGTACCAAATGTAGCATACTGTATCATACGAATTTGAGTGTCGCGGAATTACGTTTACTATATTGCGTCTAGTCTACGAGACCAGTCTGGGTGGAATGAAGACAAAGTAAATTTTTCATCCAGCAGCTTTAATAAGGAAAGCTTGTCTTTGGAGAGGGAGGAGAGAATTTAATTATTCCATTTACACAAGTGAAAGGGTAGAATTATGTTGAGCCATGTAGACAAGCTGGAAAATGAGTTGATTAAAGTATGGGAACTAATAGCGACAGCAAATAGCTCAACCATTCTGTAATTAATGCCACAGAAACAATAATTAGTGCCATTCAAAACGAAATAATTCAACACTCTCAAAAATTTATATTGCACTTTTATTTCTACCTGTGATGTACAGAAACGTTTCCTAATGGACAGAAAACATTAACTCATCAATTAATTCTAAGTGAACTCTGCCTGGAAGAGCCATCCCTCTTTATCTCTTCCTGAAGAGCCATCCCTCTTTACCTCTTCCTGGAAGAGCCATCCCTCTTTATCTCTTCCTGAAGAGCCATCCCTCTTTAGATACTTCCTGAAGAGCCATCCTTCTTTACCTCTTCCTAAAGAGCCATCCTTCTTTATCTCTTCCTAAAGAGCCATCCTTCTTTACCTCTTCCTAAAGAGCCATCCTTCTTTATCTCTTCCTAAAGAGCCATCCTTCTTTACCTCTTCCTAAAGAGCCATCCTTCTTTACCTCTTCATAAAGAGCCATCCTTCTTTATCTCTTCCTAAAGAGCCATCCTTCTTTATCTCTTCCTAAAGAGCCATCCTTCTTTATCTCTTCCTAAAGAGCCATCCTTCTTTACCTCTTCCTAAAGAGCCATCCTTCTTTACCTCTTCCTGAAAAAGCCATCCTTCTTTATCTCTTCCGAAAGAGCCATCCTTCTTTACCTCTTCCTAAGGAGCCACCCTTCTTTACCTCTTCCTAAAGAGCCATCCTTCTTTATCTCTTCCTAAAGAGCCATCCTTCTTTACCTCTTCCTGAAGAGCCATCCTTCTTTATCTCTTCCTAAAGAGCCATCCTTCTTTATCTCTTCCTAAAGAGCCATCCTTCTTTACCTCTTCCTGAAGAGCCATCCTTCTTTATCTCTTCCTAAAGAGCCACCCTTCTTTACCTCTTCCTAAAGAGCCATCCTTCTTTATCTCTTCCTAAAGAGCCATCCTTCTTTATCTCTTCCTGAAAAAGCCATCCTTCTTTACCTCTTCCGAAAGAGCCATCCTTCTTTATCTCTTCCTAAAGAGCCATCCTTCTTTGCCCCTTCCTGAAAGAGCCATCCTTCTTTACCTCTTCCTAAAGAGCCATCCTTCTTTATCTCTTCCTAAAGAGCCATCCTTCTTTACCTCTTCCTAAAGAGCCATCCTTCTTTATCTCTTCCTAAAGAGCCATCCTTCTTTATCTCTTCCTATAGAGCCATCCTTCTTTATCTCTTCCTGAAAGAGCCATCCTTCTTTACCTCTTCCTAAAGAGCCATCCTTCTTTATCTCTTCCTAAAGAGCCATCCTTCTTTATCTCTTCCTAAAGAGCCATCCTTCTTTACCTCTTCCTAAAGAGCCATCCTTCTTTACCTCTTCCTGAAGAGCCATCCTTCTTTACCTCTTCCTAAAGAGCCATCCTTCTTTATCTCTTCCTGAGAAAGCCATCCTTCTTTATCTCTTCCTAAAGAGCCATCCTTCTTTATCTCTGAGTGTGTGGTGACTGAGTGTGAGTGTGTGGTGACTAAGTGTGAGTGTGTGGTGACTGAGTGTGTGGTGACTGAGTGTGTGAGAGTGTGGTGACTGAGTGTGTGAGAGTGTGGTGACTGAGTGTGTGAGAGTGTGGTGACTGAGTGTGTGAGAGTGTGGTGACTGAGTGTGTGAGAGTGTGGTGACTGAGTGTGTGAGAGTGTGGTGACTGAGTGTGTGAGAGTGTGGTGACTGATGGACTGCT
Organism: Salvelinus namaycush; assembly: GCF_016432855.1. Classification (NCBI taxonomy): domain Eukaryota; kingdom Metazoa; phylum Chordata; class Actinopteri; order Salmoniformes; family Salmonidae; genus Salvelinus; species Salvelinus namaycush. The sequence continues at coordinate 78,070 of NW_024061228.1, forward strand.
CTCACTGAGCCGCTCAGGCTAGCTGATCATACCCCATCAGAGCCAGTAGAGTGCTGTAGTCAGAGGAGAAGACTACTGGAGATGGGACCTGAACGGGCCTTGGCATGTAATGAGGTCTCAATGACATACTCAGGAGGAGGCAAGTAGCTGGGTCCAGGGGCAGGCAGAAGGTCATACACAGGAGGAGGCAGGTAGCTGGGTCCAGGGGCAGGCAGAAGGTCACACACAGGAGGAGGCAGGTAGCTGGGTCCAGGGGCAGGCAGAAAGTCATACACAGGGGGTCCAAAAAGGCAACAGTACAGGCAGGGAAAAGGCTAGTAACGTCGTCCGGGAGATCAGGCATTAGGTTGATATCAGGAAATCCGATAGGCTAAAGTACAGGCAGGGAATAGGCAAAAGGCATCGTTAGTGAGGCAGGCAAAACTATCATACACAGGAGGAGTAAATCACGGGAAACCCAGCGCTCTGAAAGACGTGTGTCACAAAACAAACAATACCTCACAGTGATGGGGTGAAAGAACTGAACTAAATAGTGTGTGATAATGACATACAGGTGTGTGAACAGGTGATCAGAATTCAGGTGATTGGGATCTGGAGAGTGAGCTGCGTTCAGGGGATCTACGCATTTGAGAGTGTGAGCTGGAAGCAGACGTTACACAAACACAAACACACATACACAAACACGCATACACACACTCCACACATGAAACTGTGACGTATCTCCATCCGCTTAGCTCTCACTAATGTAACTTCCTGTCATTCCTCTACTTCCTCAGTGTGTCCTCCTCTGAGGGCTCTAGTGCTGTGGACCGGTAGCTTCTGAGGATCATTAACGTCAGCCAATTAAATATTAACCTGAATCTCCATATAGTTCACCTCATAGTCGTCATAGGGACGGTAAATGAGTCCACTAATTCTATTTCAGCATCACTGGAGCTTTTATAGAAATAATCCAGGAAAAGGGGTTTAGGAGTTCATCATTAGATCTGTTTTAGGGGTTAGGATTAGGATTAGAATCAGGGTTATGGTTAGGATTAGGATTAGGGTTATGGTTAGGATTAGGATTAGAATCAGGGTTATGGTTAGGATTAGGGTTATGGTTAGGATTAGGATTAGGGTTATGGATTAGGATTAGGGTTATGGTTAGGGTTAGAATCAGGGTTATGGTTAGGATTAGGATTAGGGTTATGGGGTTAGGCAGAACAGGATTTTCAATGGGAATCAATAGTTTGGTCCCCACAAGGATAGTAAAACGTGTGTGTGTGTGTTTGCATGCGTGTGTTTTTCGTTAACATAGTTATGTCACCATAAGGGACGTTCCCATTCATTAATACAGGAACATAACCTGTAGGAATGGGGTTTGTAGCAGTGGAGCTTTTCATGGGATCTTAATGGAATAAACTCACTCACTCACTCACTCACTCACTCACTCACTCACTCACTCACTCACTCACTCACTCACTCACTCACTCACTCACTCACTCACTCACTCACTCACTCACCCACCCACTCACTCACTCACTCACTCACTCACTCACTCACTCACTCACTCACTCACTCACTCACTCACTCACTCACTCACTCACTCACTCACTCACTCACTCACTCACTCACTCACTCACTCACTCACTCACTCACTCACTCACTCTCCATCCCCATTCCCTCTTCAGTCGTCCCTTTCCCTGTCGTAATGGCAGTTTGAATCAGCTCGTCAGTAATGTATCATAATTATAAACCCATTGAAAGAGCTAATTATAGAGCTGGGTGACCGGGCGACGGAGCGTTGAGAGGATGACACCAACACAACGTTTACGACGTGTCACCAAGACAAGAGGCTGAGAGAGAGGACACAGTCTGTCACAGACAGGAGAAATGCCAAAACACCTGGCCAAGATGTTTCAGTCATCACATGGCCAAGATGTTTCAGTCAACACCTGGCCAAGATGTTTCAGTCATCACCTGGCCAAGATGTTTCAGTCAACACCTTGCCAAGATGTTTCAGTCATCACCTGGCCAAGATGTTTCAGTCATCACCTGGCCAAGATGTTTCAGTCAACACCTGGCCAAGATGTTTCAGTCATCACCTGGCCAAGATGTTTCAGTCATCACCTGGCCAAGATGTTTCAGTCATCACCTGGCCAAAATGTATCAGTCAACACCTGGCCAAGATGTTTCAGTCAACACCTGGCCAAGATGTTTCAGTCATCACCTGGCCAAGATGTTTCAGTCATTACCTGGCCAAGATGTTTCAGTCAACACCTGGCCAAGATGTTTCAGTCATCACCTGGCCAAGATGTTTCAGTCATCACCTGGCCAAGATGTTTCAGTCATCACCTGGCCAAGATGTTTCAGTCATCACCTGGCCAAGATGTTTCAGTCAACACCTGGCCAAGATGTTTCAGTCATCACCTGGCCAAGATGTTTCAGTCAACACCTGGCCAAGATGTTACAGTCATCACCTGGCCAAGATGTTTCAGTCATCACCTGGCCAAGATGTTTCAGTCAACACCTGGCCAAGATGTTTCAGTCATCACCTGGCCAAGATGTTTCAGTCATCACCTGGCCAAGATGTTTCAGTCATCACCTGGCCAAGATGTTTCAGTCAACACCTGGCCAAGATGTTTCAGTCAACACCTGGCCAAGATGTTTCAGTCATCACCTGGCCAAGATGTTTCAGTCAACACCTGGCCAAGATGTTTCAGTCATCACCTGGCCAAGATGTTTCAGTCATCACCTGGCCAAGATGTTTCAGTCAACACCTGGCCAAGATGTTTCAGTCATCACCTGGCCAAGATGTTTCAGTCATCACCTGGCCAAGATGTATCAGTCAACACCTGGCCAAGATGTTTCAGTCAACACCTGGCCAAGATGTTTCAGTTTCTCTATAATATTGATGCATTATAAAGATGAATGGATGGATGGATGAATGAATGGATAAATGGGTGAATTAATTAATGGATGAATTAATTAATGGAGGAATAAATGTATTAATGGATGAATGGATGGATGAATAGACGAATACATTTATAAATGTTTTTCTATTGAGCCATGGGCTGTTATGTATGCTTATAACAGGTCTTATCATGCATAGCATTACGGTATGCTGTCATAGAAGAGGGCTATGAACGAATCATACACAACATGATTCATATTATAGAGAGACACACAAAGGATTGTTTTAAAGACTGAAGCCCAGTCATGTGAGTTGAGGTCTGTCTTTGCATTCCAAACAGTATGTTGTCTTCTGATTGGTTGATTGTTTGTTTGCCGGGAGAGAGCTGTCAAGACATGGTGAGTGTGATTGACTACAGGTCTGTAGCTCACTGTCATCGCTGCTGTTGCTGTGTTGGATTTCTATCTTAGCTGTTAAGTGTATGGTTTTCATTTTTACTCAGATGTCCATCATTCACCGAGGTACCCCAGGCTGTGTGCACAGTGTATTATAAAAGCATTGCAGTCTTTCAAGTGGTTCCTGAATCCCGAGGTATGGAATTCAGAGTGTTTTCAACTAAATGTAATTTGCCTCAGGTTAAAAAATAAGTGACTCACAATCGCAGGTGGCTTTTGGAAAAACTTGTCTGTCTGGCGCTCTATTGGCTCTTTACCCTCCTTTTCAAAGTCAACCAATGACGTGCCTTTTCAAAAGAGTGAAGTGACTTACAGTGACTGAGGCCATTAAACAAATGGAGACAGTCAGAGGTAGAGAGTGGTAGGAGCTGAATGGTTATTTTTGACAGAGTTCACCACTAATTTCCTGAAAGACTCAAAAACAGGATGTTACGTCAGTCTCCAACATCAAACTCATTTCTGCTCATTCATTCAGCCACGAAGGAAGGAGACAGATCAAATCAAATCGTATTGGTCACATACACATGGTTAGCAGATGTTAATGCGAGTATAGCGAAATTGCTTGTGCTTCTAGTTCCGACCGTGCAGTAATATCTAACAAGTAATCTAACAATTTCACAACAACTACCATATACACACAAGTGTAAAGGAATGAATACGAATAGGTACATAAAAATATATAAATGAGTGATGGCCGAACGGCATAGGCAAGATGCAGTGGATGGTATAGAGTACAGTATATACATATGAGATGAGTAATGTAGGGTATGGAAACATTATATAATATAAAGTGGCTAGTGATAAATTAATTACATACATTTTTCCATTATTAAAGTGGCTGGAGTTGAGTCAGATTAGGTCCGTGTCATTGGACCACATTAAACTACGTCTGCAGTGACAGTGTTTAGTGTTAAAATGTTATAACGAAAAAAGTCTGCTCTTATTCAAATTGAAGGGAAGTATTTTATGTGGTATTAAACGTGACAAAAGGCTATGACACATTCAAGCTTTAAGGTCACTGTTCACATCAATTGATTTTCTACTCGCCGATAATTTTATGTGTTTGCTGTCGGATTCAAAACACGTTGGATACATGCATGTCTCATTCATGCCTCACTCATGTCTCATTCATGTCTCACTCATGTCTCACTCATGTCTCACTCATGTCTCACTCATGTCTCATTCATGCCTCACTCATGTCTCACTCATGTCTCACTCATGTCTCATTCATGTCTCATTCATGCCTCACTCATGTCTCATTCATGCCTCACTCATGTCTCATTCATGCCTCACTCATGTCTCATTCATGCCTCACTCATGTCTCATTCATGCCTCACTCATGTCTCATTCATGCTGTCACGTTCCTGACCTGTTATCTGTTGTTTTTGTATTTTGTTTAGTATGGTCAGGGCGTGAGTTGGGGTGGGCATTCTATGTTATGTGTTTCTATGTTGGGTTTTGTTAACTAGTCTGATATGGTTCTCAATCAGGGACAGGTGTTTTACGTTTCCTCTGATTGAGAACCATATTTAGGTAGGCTGTTCACACTGTTTGTTTGTGGGTGATTGTTTCTGTGTCTGTGTTTTGTTGCACCACACGGTACTGTCTCGTTCGTTCGTTCGTTTTTTCCTGTTCGTGCGTTCATGTTATTATGTTCTCTAGTTCAGGTTTGTTCACATCGTTTCTTGTTTTGTAGTTATTCCAAGTGTTCTTCGTGTTCGTCTTTTTATTTAAATAAATTAATCATGTATTCATCACCCACTGCGCCTTGGTCCACTCTTTCACCACAAGACGATCGTTACAGAATCACCCACCAACAAAGGATCAAGCAGCGGGGTAACGGGCAGCAGCAACAGCGCAAGAAGGAGGAATGGACATGGGAGGATGTTTTGGACGGCAAGGGTTGCTACACATGGGAGGAGATCCTGGCTGGAAAAGATCGCCTCCCATGGGAACAACTGGAGGCAGTTAGGAGAGCAGAGGCAACCGGAGAGAGGAACCGGCGTTATGAAGGTACGCGGCTAGCACGGAAGCCTGCGAGTCAAGCCCAAAAATGTCTTGGGGGGGGGGGCTACAACGGAGTGTGGCGAAGTCAGGTAGGAGACCTGCGCCAACTCTCTATGCTTACCGTGGAGTGCGAGAGTACGGGCAGACACCGTGTTATGCGGTAGAGCGCATGGTGTCTCCTGTACGTGTGCGGGCTATTCCACCTCCCCCACTGGCAGGGCTAGATTGAGTATTGAGCCAGGTGCCATGAAGCCGGCTCAACGCGTCTGGTCTCCAGTGCGTCTCCTCGGGCCGGCATACATGGCACCAGCCTTACGCATGGTGTCCCCGGTTTGCCTACACAGCCCAGTGCGGGTTATTCCACCTCCCCGCACTGGTCGGGCTACGGGGAGCATACAACCAGGTAAGGTTGGGCAGGCTCGGTGCTCAAGGGAGCCAGTATGCCTGCATGGTCCGGTATATCCGGCGCCACCTCCCCGCCCCAGCCCAGTACCACCAGTGCCTACACCACGCACCAGGCTTCCAGTGTGTCTCCAGAGCCCTGTTCCTCCTCCACGCACTCGCCCTATGGTGCGTGTCTCCAGCCCGGTACCACTAGTTCCGGCACCACGCACCAAGCCTTCTGTGCGTCTCCAGAGCCCTGTTCCTCCTCCACGCACTAGCCCTATGGTGCGTGTCTCCAGCCCGGTACCACCAGTTCCGGCACCACGCACCAAGCCTCCTGTGCGTCTCCAGAGTCCTGTGCGTCCTGTTGCTGCTCCCCGCACTAGCCTTAAGGTGCGTGTCCTTAGCCCGGTACCTCCAGTTCCGGCACCACGCACCAGGCCTACAGTGCGTCTCAGCCGGCCAGAGTCTGCCGTCTGCCCAGCGGCGCCTGAACTGCCCGTCTGCCCAGCGGCGCCTGAACTGCCCGTCTGCCCAACGCCGTCTGAGCTGTCCGTCTGCCAAGCGCCGCCTGCGCTGCCCGTCTGTACTGAGCCTTCAAAGCCGCCCGTCTGTCCTGAGCCTTCAAAGCCGCCCATCTGTCCTGAGCCTTCAAAGCCGCCCGTCTGTCCTGAGCCTTCAGAGCCGTCCGTCAGTCAGGTGCCGCTAGAGCCGTCCGCCAGACAGGAGCCGCTAGAGCCTTCCGCCAGACAGGAGCCGCTAGAGCCTTCCGCCAGACAGGAGCCGCCAGAGCCTTCTGCCAGACAGGAGCAGCCAGAGCCTTCCGCCAGACAGGAGCAGCCAGAGCCTTCCGCCAGACAGGAGCAGCCAGAGCCTTCCGCCAGACAGGAGCAGCCAGTCATGAGCTGCCTTCCAGTCATGAGCTGCCCTCCAGTCATGAGCTGCCCTCCAGTCATGAGCTGCCCTCCAGTCATGAGCTGCCCTCCAGTCATGAGCTGCCATATAGTCCGGAGCTGCATCTAGTCCGGAGCAACCATTCAGTCCAGAGCTGCCTCTCTGTCCGGAGCTGTCCTTCAGTCCGGAGTTGCCCCTCTGTCCTGAGCTACCCCTCTGTCCTGAGCTACCCCTCTGTCCTGAGCTACCTCTCTGTCCTGAGCTACCTCTCTGTCCTGGGCTACCTCTCTGTCCTGAGCTACCTCTCTGTCCTGAGTTGTCTCTATTTAGGAGGGGCCTTGGTGAAGGTTCCTAGACCATGGTCGGGGGCGAGGGTCGCCACTCAAGGGACGCTAAGGAGGGGGACAAAGACAATGGTGGAGTGGTGTCCTCGTCCTGCGCCGGAGCCGCCACCGCGGACAGATGCCCACCCAGACCCTCCCCTTGAGTTTTAGGGGTGCGCCCGGAGTTCGCACCTTGAGGGGGGGGTTCTGTCACGTTCCTGACCTGTTTTCTGTTGTTTTTGTATTTTGTTTAGTATGGTCAGGGCGTGAGTTGGGGTGGGCATTCTATGTTATGTGTTTCTATGTTGGGTTTTGTTAACTAGCCTGATATGGTTCTCAATCAGGGACAGGTGTTTTACGTTTCCTCTGATTGAGAACCATATTTAGGTAGGCTGTTCACACTGTTTGTTTGTGGGTGATTGTTTCTGTGTCTGTGTTTTGTTGCACCACACGGTACTGTCTCGTTCGTTTGTTCGTTTTTTCCTGTTCGTGCGTTCATGTTATTATGTTCTCTAGTTCAGGTTTGTTCACATCGTTTCTTGTTTTGTAGTTATTCCAAGTGTTCTTCGTGTTCGTCTTTTTATTTAAATAAATTCATCATGTATTCATCACCCGCTGCGCCTTGGTCCACTCTTTCACCACAAGACGATCGTTACACATGCCTCACTCATGTCTCATTCATGCCTCACTCATGTCTCATTCATGCCTCACTCATGTCTCATTCATTCAGGTTCGTCTGGAGCTCATTCATTTAGTTTCCATTTCCAATCTGGTTTGAGGTATTCTGAATAGTCAGAACACAGGGGACAATGGATCAATGGTTTTTAAATCGTCTAAAATCCTGGTCCTGACGATAGTATGGATTTAGCGTCTATCTTTAATATGTCAGTGTAACGCCAGTGTAGCTCTTTCAATTGTTAGTTATTGTTCTGGAACCTAATCAGGTTGATTATTCACGTCTCAGTCCACAGTTATAGCAAGCTGCAGTGATGCGCACGCACACGCACGCACACACGCACGCACACGCACACACGCACGCACGCACGCACGCGCGCACACACGCGCGCACGCACACACGAGCGCACACACACACACACCATTCTTGCAAAGTAGCAAGATGAAAAACAAGTTGATTATTTTCAGAAGATGACATGTTTCCAGTAACACACAGCAACCTAAGGAGGACACAGCACCCAGCTTACAGGAGTTAAACCAGAGATCCTGTAGTTAAACCAGAGATCCTGTAGTTATTCACCAACCCAAGGAGGACACAGCACCCAGCATACAGGAGTTAAACCAGAGATCCTGTAGTTAAACCAGAGATCCTGTAGTTATTCACCAACCCAAGGAGACCACATCACCCAACATACAGGAGTTAAACCAGAGATCCTGTAGTTATTCACCAACCCAAGGAGAACACAGCACCCAGCATACAGGAGTTAAACCAGAGATCCTGTGTGACCTGTAGTTATTCACCAACAGAATCTTTGACAGGAAATCCATGTGATGTTCTAAATCAAGCCATTCATTCCCTTACTGTTATTGATCTGTGCAATGGGATAAACCCAGAGGAACCCAGAGGAGATGGGATGAACCCAGAGGAGATGGGATAAACCCAGAGGAACCCAGAGGAGATGGGATAAACCCAGAGGAACCCAGAGGAGATGGGATAAACCCAGAGGAACCCAAAGGAGATGGGATAAACCCAGAGGAACCCAGAGGAGATGGGATAAACCCAGGGGAACCCAGAGGAGATGGGAGGAACCCAGAGGAACCCAGAGGAGATGGGATAAACCCAGAGGAACCCAGAGGAGATGGGATAAACCCAGAGGAACCCAGAGGAGATGGGATGAACCCAGAGGAACCCAGAGGAGATGGGATAAACCCAGAGGAACCCAGAGGAGATGGGATAAACCCAGAGTAAGAGATGACATTTAGAAAGGAATACAAACACAGAACTTTATTGAGCTTTAATACAAACACATAGAACTTTATTGAGCTTTAATACAAACACATATAACTTTATTGAGCTTTAATACAAAGACGTATAACTTTATTGAGCTGGAATAGAGATATAATATCCTCTTTACAAGGCAGTAATAACCCAGCCATGTGTCCTTGTTCACAGTAAAGGGTTAAAGGGTTATTAACTCAGAGGCCTTAATTGTCATGTTTTGTCTTTGATCATCATGTCTTGTCCCTGTGCTTCCCTCTGCTGGTCTTATTAGGTTCTTTCCCTCTTTCTATCCCTCTCTCTCCCCCTCCCTCTCTCCCTCTCTCGCTCTCTCTCTATCGTTCCGTTCCTGCTCCCAGCTGTTTCTCATTCTCCTAACGACCTCATTTACTCTTTCACACCTGTCCCCTATTTTGCCCTCTGATTAGAGTCCCTATTTCTTCCTCTGTTTTCCGCTTCTGTCCTTGTCGGATTCTTGTTTGATGTTTGCTGTTCTGTGTCCTTGTTCCGCCCTGTCGTGTTTTTGCCTTCTTCAGATGCTGCGTGTGAGCAGGTGTCTATGTCAGCTACGGCCTGTGCCTTCCTGAAGCGACCTGCAGTCTGTGGTCGCGTCTCCAGTCGTTCCTCTCTACTGACGAGAGGATTTCAGTTTCCTGTTTTGGATTTACCTTTGATAATATCCAGGAGAATCATTGTTTGTTTAATACTGGAATAAAGACTCTGTTTCTATTACGTCGCTTTTGGGTCCTCATTCACCAGCATAACAGAAGAATCCGACCAAGATGGACCCAGCGACTATGGATTCTCTCAACACTGCCGTCGAGTTCCAGGGAGCAATGCTCGGCAGACACGAGCAGGAATTGTTTGCTGCTCGTCATGCCGTTGAGACCCTGGCCGCTCAGGTCTCCGATCTCTCTGGACAGTTTCAGAGTCTTCGTCTCGTGCCACCAGCTACTTCCTGGTCTTCCGAGTCTCCGGAACCTAGGGTTAATAACCCACCATGTTACTCTGGGCAGCCCACTGAGTGTCGCTCCTTTCTCACCCAGTGTGATATTGTGTTCTCTCTCCAGCCCAACACGTACTCAAGAGAGAGAGCTCGGATCGCTTACGTCATATCACTCCTTACTGGTCGGGCTCGGGAGTGGGGCACAGCTATCTGGGAGGCAAGGGCTGAGTGTTCTAACGATTATCAGAACTTTAAAGAGGAGATGATACGGGTTTTTGATCGTTCAGTTTTTGGGAAGGAGGCTTCCAGGGCCCTGGCTTCTCTATGTCAAGGTGATCGATCCATAACGGATTACTCTATAGAGTTTCGCACTCTTGCTGCCTCCAGTGACTGGAACGAGCCGGCGTTGCTCGCTCGTTTTCTGGAGGGACTTCACGCTGAGGTTAAGGATGAGATTCTCTCCCGGGAGGTTCCTTCCAGCGTGGACTCTTTGATTGCACTCGCCATCCGCATAGAACGACGGATAGATCTTCGTCACCGAGCTCGTGGAAGAGAGCTCGCGTTAACGGTGCTTCCCCTCTCCGCATCTCAACCATCTCCTCCCACCGGCTCAGAGACTGAGCCCATGCAGCTGGGAGGTATTCGCATCTCGACTAAGGAGAGGGAACGGAGAATCACCAACCGCCTTTGCCTCTATTGCGGTTCTGCTGGACATTTTGTCATGTCATGTCCAGTAAAAGCCAGAGCTCATCAGTAAGCGGAGGGCTACTGGTGAGCGCTACTACTCAAGTCTCTCCATCAAGATCCTGTACTACCTTGTCGGTCCATCTACGCTGGACCGGTTCGGCTGCTTCCTGCAGTGCTTTGATAGACTCTGGGGCTGAGGGTTGTTTTATGGACGAAGCATGGGCTCGGAAACATGACATTCCTCTCAGACAGTTAGGGAAGCCCACGCCCATGTTCGCCTTAGATGGTAGTCTTCTCCCCAGTATCAGATGTGAGACACTACCTTTAACCCTCACAGTATCTGGTAACCACAGTGAGACCATTTCCTTTTTGATTTTTCGTTCACCTTTTACACCTGTTGTTTTGGGTCATCCCTGGCTAGTATGTCATAATCCTTCTATTAATTGGTCTAGTAATTCTATCCTATCCTGGAACGTTTCTTGTCATGTGAAGTGTTTAATGTCTGCTATCCCTCCTGTTTCTTCTGTCCCCTCTACTCAGGAGGAACCTGGTGATTTGACAGGAGTGCCGGAGGAATATCATGATCTACGCACGGTCTTCAGTCGGTCCAGAGCCAACTCTCTTCCTCCTCACCGGTCGTATGATTGTTGTATTGATCTCCTTCCGGGGACCACTCCCCCTCGGGGTAGACTATACTCTCTGTCGGCTCCCGAACGTAAGGCTCTCGAGGATTATCTGTCTGTTTCTCTCGACGCCGGTACCGTGGTGCCTTCTTCCTCTCCCGCCGGAGCGGGGTTTTTCTTTGTTAAGAAGAAGGACGGTACTCTGCGCCCCTGCGTGGATTATCGAGGGCTGAATGACATAACGGTTAAGAATCGTTATCCGCTTCCCCTTATGTCGTCAGCCTTCGAGATTCTGCAGGGAGCCAGGTGCTTTACTAAGTTGGACCTTCGTAACGCTTACCATCTCGTACGCATCAGAGAGGGGGACGAGTGGAAAACGGCGTTTAACACTCCGTTAGGGCATTTTGAATACCGGGTTCTGCCGTTCGGTCTCGCTAATGCTCCAGCTGTTTTTCAGGCATTAGTTAATGATGTACTGAGAGACATGCTGAACATCTTTGTTTTCGTTTACCTTGACGATATCCTGATTTTTTCACCGTCACTCGAGATTCATGTTCAGCACGTTCGACGTGTACTCCAGCGCCTTTTAGAGAATTGTCTCTACGTGAAGGCTGAGAAGTGCGCCTTTCATGTCTCCTCTGTCACATTTCTCGGTTCTGTTATTTCCGCTGAAGGCATTCAGATGGATCCCGCTAAGGTCCAGGCTGTCAGCGATTGGCCCGTTCCTAAGTCACGTGTCGAGTTGCAGCGCTTTCTCGGTTTCGCTAATTTCTATCGGCGTTTCATTCGTAATTTCGGTCAAGTGGCTGCCCCTCTCACAGCTCTGACTTCTGTCAAGACTTGCTTTAAGTGGTCCGGTTCCGCCCAGGGAGCTTTTGATCTCCTCAAGAAGCGTTTTACATCCGCCCCTATCCTTGTTACTCCTGACGTCACTAAACAATTCATTGTAGAGGTTGACGCTTCAGAGGTGGGCGTGGGAGCCATTCTGTCCCAGCGCTTCCATTCTGACGATAAGGTCCATCCTTGCGCTTACTTTTCTCATCGCCTGTCGCCATCGGAACGCAACTATGATGTGGGTAACCGCGAACTGCTCGCCATCCGCTTAGCCATAGGCGAATGGCGACAGTGGTTGGAGGGGGCGACCGTCCCTTTTGTCGTTTGGACTGACCATAAGAACCTTGAGTACATCCGTTCTGCCAAACGACTTAATGCACGTCAAGCTCGTTGGGCGTTGTTTTTCGCTCGTTTCGAGTTCGTGATTTCCTATCGCCCGGGAAATAAGAACACCAAGCCTGATGCCTTATCTCGTCTCTTTAGTTCTTCTGTGGCTTCTACCGACCCCGAGGGGATTCTCCCTGAAGGGCGTGTTGTCGGGTTGACTGTCTGGGGAATTGAGAGACAGGTAAAGCAAGCACTCACTCACACTGCGTCGCCGCGCGCTTGTCCTAGTAACCTTCTGTTCGTTCCTGTCTCTACTCGTCTGGCTGTTCTTCAGTGGGCTCATTCTGCCAAGTTAGCTGGCCACCCCGGCGTTCGGGGTACGCTTGCTTCTATTCGCCAGCGGTTTTGGTGGCCTACTCAGGAGCGGGACACGCGCCGTTTCGTGGCTGCTTGTTCGGACTGCGCGCAGACTAAGTCAGGTAACTCTCCTCCTGCCGGTCGTCTCAGACCGCTTCCCATTCCTTCTCGACCATGGTCTCACATCGCCTTAGACTTTATTACCGGTCTGCCTTCGTCTGCGGGGAAGACAGTGATTCTTACGGTTATCGATAGGTTCTCTAAGGCGGCACATTTCATTCCCCTCGCTAAGCTTCCTTCCGCTAAGGAGACGGCACAAATCATCATTGAGAATGTGTTCAGAATTCATGGCCTCCCGTTAGACGCCGTTTCAGACAGAGGCCCGCAATTCACGTCACAGTTTTGGAGGGAGTTCTGTCGTTTGATTGGTGCTTCCGTCAGTCTCTCTTCCGGGTTTCATCCCCAGTCTAACGGTCAAGCAGAAAGGGCCAATCAGTCGATTGGTCGCATATTACGCAGCCTTTCGTTTCGAAACCCTGCGTCTTGGGCAGAACAGCTCCCCTGGGCTGAGTACGCTCACAACTCGCTTCCTTCGTCTGCTACCGGGCTATCTCCGTTTCAGAGTAGTCTTGGGTACCAGCCTCCTCTGTTCTCGTCCCAGCTCGCCGAGTCCAGCGTTCCCTCCGCTCAGGCTTTTGTCCAACGTTGTGAGCGCACCTGGAGGAGGGTCAGGTCTGCACTTTGCCGTTACAGGGCGCAGACTGTGAGAGCCGCCAATAAACGTAGGATTAAGAGTCCTAGGTATTGTCGCGGTCAGAGAGTGTGGCTTTCCACTCGTAACCTTCCCCTTACGACAGCTTCTCGCAAGTTGACTCCGCGGTTCATTGGTCCGTTCCGTGTCTCTCAGGTCGTCAATCCTGTCGCTGTGCGACTGCTTCTTCCGCGACATCTTCGTCGCGTCCACCCTGTCTTCCATGTCTCCTGTGTCAAGCCTTTTCTTCGCGCCCCCGTTCGTCTTCCCTCCCCCCCCCCCGTCCTTGTCGAGGGCGCACCTATTTACAAGGTACGGAGGATCATGGACATGCGTTCTCGGGGACGTGGTCACCAGTACTTAGTGGATTGGGAGGGTTACGGTCCTGAGGAGAGGAGTTGGGTTCCATCTCGGGACGTGCTGGACCGTTCGTTGATTGATGATTTCCTTCGTTGCCGCCAGGGTTCCTCCTCGAGTGCGCCAGGAGGCGCTCGGTGAGTGGGGGGGTACTGTCATGTTTTGTCTTTGATCATCATGTCTTGTCCCTGTGCTTCCCTCTGCTGGTCTTATTAGGTTCTTTCCCTCTTTCTATCCCTCTCTCTCCCCCTCCCTCTCTCCCTCTCTCGCTCTCTCTCTATCGTTCCGTTCCTGCTCCCAGCTGTTTCTCATTCTCCTAACGACCTCATTTACTCTTTCACACCTGTCCCCTATTTTGCCCTCTGATTAGAGTCCCTATTTCTTCCTCTGTTTTCCGCTTCTGTCCTTGTCGGATTCTTGTTTGATGTTTGCTGTTCTGTGTCCTTGTTCCGCCCTGTCGTGTTTTTGCCTTCTTCAGATGCTGCGTGTGAGCAGGTGTCTATGTCAGCTACGGCCTGTGCCTTCCTGAAGCGACCTGCAGTCTGTGGTCGCGTCTCCAGTCGTTCCTCTCTACTGACGAGAGGATTTCAGTTTCCTGTTTTGGATTTACCTTTGATAATATCCAGGAGAATCATTGTTTGTTTAATACTGGAATAAAGACTCTGTTTCTATTACGTCGCTTTTGGGTCCTCATTCACCAGCATAACATTAATGTCACAGTTAAAGCAGCTATGGTTTCCCACCACTTGATCACCACACACACACACACACACACACACACACACACACGCACACACACACGCACACTCACAGAATACTCACCGGGTGATGGGCATTCTGGTTAATGTGATAGCCTACCACTGGGTGTGTTCCAGTAGGCACAGACTTCAGTTCAACGTTTCGTTTTGATTGACTTTTGGTTGAGTTGTCAACTAACGTGAATTTAACGTGAAATCAACAAAAGATTTCAAAATGTCATTGGATTTAGCTTAAAAGTTGGGTGATAAAAAGACAACATTTCCTTACGGTGATAACTTTTCTTCAAATCTAATCAGTTTTCCACATTGATTCAATGTCATCACATTTAATTTTTGGTTGAAATGACGTGGAAACAATGTTGATTCAACTAGTTTTTGCCCGTGGCGTCTGTGTGTGTCAAGTGTGTACGTTTGTGTGTTAGAGGCCTTCAAGGGTCCAAAAAACTGGACCCGTTCCGAAATGGACCTGGGGCTTTCCCATCCGGACCTAATATGTGTCACGTTCCTGACCTGTTTTATGTTATTTTTGTATGTGTTTAGTTGGTCAGGGCGTGAGTTGGGGTGGGCATTCTATGTTTTGTGTTTCTATGTTTAGGTCGTTTGTAATTAGCCTTATATGGTTCTCAATCAGAGACAGGTGTTTTACGTTTTCCTCTGATTGAGAACCATATATAGGTTGGCTGTTCACACTGTTTGTTTGTGGGTGATTGTCTTCCGTGTCTGTGTATGTGCACCACACGGGACTGTTTCGTTTGTTCGTTCGTTTGTGTCGTCTGTACCAGTTCATGCGTTCTTCGTGTTATGTAAGTTCCATGTTCAGGTCTGTCTACATCGGTTTTGTTATTTTGTAAATTCTCAAGTTTGTTTAGTTTTCGTCTTGTTTAAATAAAATTCATGTCGTATCACAACGCTGCGTTTTGGTCAAATCCCTACTCCTCCTCTTCGGACGAAGAAAAGGAGGAAAACCGTTACAATATGCATAAATAAATAAAATAAATATAGAGACCCGTTCCGAACCGACCCGAGAACAACTAGACCCATTCCGTATAGACCTGGTCCGATCCGATTGCAGTGAGGGAAGCAGCAGAAAAGTCCATTTTGACACTACTTTATTAAGCGGAGCTGATAAAGCACGAGGGAGAGGAGGTAGAGAGAGGTGGCGCTCTAGCAGGGGCAGTGCTGTGTGTGTTGGCTACTGTGAGAGGTAGAGAGAGGTGGCGCTCTAGCAAAGGCCGTGCTGTGTGTGTTGGCTACTGTGAGAGGTAGAGAGAGGTGGCGCTCTAGCAGGGGCCGTGCTGTGTGTGTTGGCTACTGTGAGAGGTAGAGAGAGGTGGCGCTCTAGCAGGGGCCGTGCTGTGTGTGTTGGCTACTGTGAGAGGTAGAGAGAGGTGGCGCTCTAGCAGGGGCCGTGCTGTGTGTGTTGGCTACTGTGAGAGGTAGAGAGAGGTGGCGCTCTAGCAGGGGCCGTGCTGTGTGTGTTGGCTACTGTGAGTGTGCGCGAGTGACACGGAAACAGGAAGGAGGGAGAGAGAGATGAGACACAGCAACCAACCAAGCTGACTTGCCCTATAGTAAACTAATAGCTGTCATAGCTACGTTATTTATCATCCAATATGATTACGCAGTTACCTGTCTTGATCGCATCAAACCTGGGAGAAGTTAAGCTAACTAGTTAGCTAGCTAGGCTAATTGAGGCTGCATGCGGTTTCTCGTCCTACACGGTTAAACACCAACAGCTCCATTCAGAATATTGACTAGCAGAGTACCTGTTGGCTCTTGGTCGCTCTAGGGTATCCTTTTCCTTGTTAACTTTTAATGTCCTCGTTTTCATCTTCCGTTGATTAGATATCTCTTAACTTTTGTCGAACACTGAGGCTCTATGACTGTAGCCTGTTGCCGCTTTGACGACTTATGATTGGCCAGCAACAAACAACACTCTCGTGAATAGCAAAAAGCAGCAGCAGATATTGTACATTTTCTCTCTCTCTCTCTACTGCAGTATCCACAATCTGATCTGTATGGGTCCTTTCGGACACGTCAGTTAAAATTACACATACCTATCAGATCAGATCTGACCCAGACCCGTTACATTATTTAGAATTATGGGTCCCGGATCGGGTCTCGGGTATTCGGCTACAGACGGATCCGTGAAGACCTCTGGTGTGTTTGTACGAGTGTGTTTGTACGTGTGTGTGTGTGTGTATACAAGTGTGTGTGTACGTGTGGGTGTGTGTGTGTACGTGTACGTGTGTGTATACGAGTGTGTGTGGTGGCTGTGGTGAAACATGCCTTAATGTTCTGATTGGTCGTTACACAGGCTGTGGTGAAACACGCCTTAATGTTCTGATTGGTCGTTACACAGGCTGTGGTGAAACACGCCTTAATGTTCTGATTGGTCGTTACACAGGCTGTGGTGAAACACGCCTTAATGTTCTGATTGGTCGTTACACAGGCTGTGGTGAAACACGCCTTAATGTTCTGATTGGTCGTTATACAGGCTGTGGTGAAACACGCCTTAATGTTCTGATTGGTCGTTACACAGGCTGTGGTGAAACACGCCTTAATGTTCTGATTGGTCGTTACACAGGCTGTGGTGAAACACGCCTTAATGTTCTGATTGGTCGTTACACAGGCTGTGGTGAAACACGCCTTAATGTTCTGATTGGTCGTTACACAGGCTGTGGTGAAACACGCCTTAATGTTCTGATTGGTCGTTACACAGGCTGTGGTGAAACACGCCTTAATGTTCTGATTGGTCGTTACACAGGCTGTGGTGAAACACGCCTTAATGTTCTGATTGGTCGTTACACAGGCTGTGGTGAAACACGCCTTAATGTTCTGATTGGTCGTTACACAGGCTGTGGTGAAACACGCCTTAATGTTCTGATTGGTCGTTACACAGGCTGTGGTGAAACACGCCTTAATGTTCTGATTGGTCGTTACACAGGCTGTGGTGAAACACGCCTTAAAACTTCTTCTGGCTGCAAGCCCGACGTCGGTACACTTATGACAACAGCCAGCTCAAAGTGCAGGGCGCGAAATTCAAAATATATATTTTTTAAATATTTAACTTTCACACATTAACAAGTCCAATACAGCATATGAAAGGTACACATCTTGTGAATCCAGCCAACATGTCCGATTTTTAAAATGTTTTACAGGGAAGACACAATATGTAAATCTATTAGCTAACCACGTTAGCAAAAGACACCACTTTTTTTACTCCACCAGTTTTTTACTCCATCAGTAGCTATCACAAATTCGACCAAATAAAGATATAAATAGCCACTAACCAAGAAACAACTTCATCAGATGACAGTCTGATAACATATTTATTGTATAGCATATGTTTTGTTAGAAAAATGTGCATATTTCAGGTATAAATCATAGTTTACATTGCAGCTACAATCAGAAATTGCACCGAAAGCAGCCATAATATTTACAGACACCAACGTCAAATACCTAATTACTCATCATAAAACATTTCTGAAAAATACATAGTGTACAGCAAATGAAAGACAGGCATCTTGTGATTCCAGACAATATTTCCGATTTATTAAGTGTTTTACAGCGAAAACAAAATGTAGCGTTATATTAGCGTAGCCACAATAGCCAGAAACACTTGGGCGCCGACGACTAGTTCACATGCACGACAGATATATGAAATAGCATCATAAAATGTTTCTTACTTTTGCTGATCTTTCATCAGAATGTTGGACAAGGTGTCCTTTGTCCAGAACAGTCGTTGTTTGGATTTAGAACGGCAACTTTCCCTCTTCAATTAGCATGCACACTAGGCAAGTGGCGCGAATCACTCCATGTCAACAAACGGAAGAGAACGGAACACGGCAAAACTCCCGAAAAATGTTCAATAATCTGATGAAACTATATTGAAAAAACATACTTTACGATGATATGGTGACATGTATCAAATAAAATCAAAGCCGGAGATAGTAGTCGCCTATTACGGCAGCTAAAGAGAAGGCAATCCCACTGTCCACGTCGCGCCCTTCAGAGTACCGAAAATGGGGGACACGTCATTCCAAGATGATGTGTTCCATCTCAGACCAAGATAATCACCTCATTTCTTCTCTCAAAGCTTCTTGACATCCAGGGGAAGGTGTATGACGTGCATGTATACTAATAGATCTCATGCCCATTTATAGGCAGGAAGTAGAAGAGAGCCTCGGTTTCAGACTTTCCACTTCCTGGTCAGGAAATGTGCTGCAGAATGAGTTCTGTTTTACTCAGAGAAATAATTCAAACGGTTTTAGAAACTAGAGAGTGTTTTCTATCCAATAGTAATAATAATATGCATATTGTACGAGCAAGAATTGAGTACGAGGCCGTTTGAAATGGGCACCTTTTATCTGGCTACTCAATACTGCCCCTTGCAGCCCAAACCGGTTTTAACGTTCTGATTGGTCGTTACACAGGCTGTGGTGAAACACGCCTTAATGTTCTGATTGGTCGTTACACAGGCTGTGGTGAAACACGCCTTAATGTTCTGATTGGTCGTTACACAGGCTGTGGTGAAACACGCCTTAACATGCATGTCCATGATGTACATACAAGACCAAGAATCCTACTATTTCCTCCATATCTCTCGCTCTCTCTCTCTCTCTCTCTCTCTCTCTCTCTCTCTCTCTCTCTCTCTCTCTCTCTCTCTCTCTCTCTCTCTCTCTCTCTCTCTCTGTCTCTGTCTCTGTCTCTCTGTCTCTGTCTCTCCCTCTGTCTCTCTCTCTCCCTCTGTCTCTCTCTCTCTCTGTCTCTGTCTCTCCCTCTGTCTCTCTCTCTGTCTCTGTCTCTCTCTCTCTCTCTCTCTCTCTCTCTCTGTCTCACCCTCTGTCTCTCTCTCTGTCTCTGTCTCTCTCTGTCTCACCCTCTGTCGCTCTCTCTGTCTCTGTCTCACCCTCTGTCTCACCCTCTGTCTCTCTCTCTGTCTCTGTCTCTGTCTCTCTCTGTCTCACCCTCTGTCTCTCTCTCTGTCTCTCTCTCTGTCTCTCTCTCTCTGTCTCTGTCTCTCTCTGTCTCACCCTCTGTCGCTCTCTCTGTCTCTGTCTCACCCTCTGTCTCACCCTCTGTCTCTCTCTCTGTCTCTGTCTCTGTCTCTCTCTGTCTCACCCTCTGTCTCACCCTCTGTCTCTCTCTCTCTGTCTCTCTGTCTCTCTATCTCTCTCTGTCTGTATCTCCCTCTCTCTCTGTCTGTATCTCCCTCTCTCTCTCTCTGTCTCTCTCTCCTGTATTTTCTCCTTTTCAGGAGGGATTGTACCTGTGTTGTTGGTAAATCCTATGGTTGCACTATATCAGAAGTTTTTTTATTTTTTATCATCTCAACACAATTGTCATAAATACTTACAGTAGGCTACACTGTGCTATTGCTGTTGGACCTTTAGCCTTAGTGGAAAGTTAGAAAAGCTCAGTGCCTGCCAGAATACTCTGGTGCTCTGAGTCCACACACTCAACCCAGTGTCTGAGTGGTCCATGGAGATAAGGGCTCTCTTCTCCTGGAACAGTGCATTTGTTTCAGACTGTTTTCCTCTATCACAGCATCTCATAGGGATCCACGTTCACAGAGAAGGAGGGTGCTCCAATATTGCTATACAAGTATATACAAAAGTATTCAGACCCAATTTACCCTTTTTCTACATTATTATTATTTTTTTTTACACTACAGCCTTATTCTTAAACGGATTAAATAAGAACAATTTCTCATCAATCTACACACAATACCGCATAATGACAAAGCGAAAACAGGTTTTTAGACATTTTAGCAAATGTATTATTATATATATTTTTTTAAACGAATACCTTATTTACATAAGTATTCAGACCCTTTGCTATGAAACTCGAAGTAGAGCTTAGATGCATCCTGTTTCCATTGATCATCCTTGATGTTTCTACAACTTGGTTGGAGTCCACCTGTGGTAAATTCAATTGATTGGACATGATTTGGAAAAGTATACACCTGTCTATATAAGGTCCCAAAGTTGACAGTGCATGTCAGAGCAAAACTAAGCCATGAGGTCGAAGGAATTGTCCGTAGAGCTCCGAGACAGGATTGTGTCGAGGCACAGATCTGGGGAAGGGTATCAAAACATTTCTGCAGCATTGAAGGTCCCCAAGAACACAGTGGCCTCCATCATTCTTAAATGGAAGAAGTTTGGAACCACCAAGACTCTTCCTAGAGCTGGCTGCCCGACCAAACTGAGCAATCAGGGGAGAAGGGCCTTGATCAGGGAGGTGACCAAGAACCCGATGGTCATTCTGATAGAGCTCCAGAGTTCCTCTGTGGCGATGGGGGAACCTTCCAGAAGGACACCCATCTCTGCAGCACTCCACCAATCAGGCCTTTATGGTAGAATGGCCAGACGGAAGCCACTCCTCAGTAAAAGGCACATGACAGCCTCTTTGGAGTTTGTCAAAAGACACTTAAAGGACTCTGAGCATGAGAAAGAAGATTCTCTGGTCTGATTAAACCAAGATTGAACTCTTTGGCCTGAATGCCAAGCGTCACGTCTGGAGGAAACCTGGCACCATCCCTACGGTGAAGCATGGTGGTGGCAGCATCATGCTGTGGGGATGTTTTTCAGCTGCAGGGACTGGGAGACTAGTCAGGATCGAGGGAAAGATGAATGGAGCAAAGTACAGCGAAATCCTTGATGAAAACCTGCTCCAGAGCGCTCAGGACCTCAGACTGGGGCAAAGGTTTACCTTCCAACAGGACAACGACCCTAAGCACACAGCCAAGACAACGCAGGAGTGACTGAATGTCCTTGAGTGGCCCTGCCAGAGCCTGGACTTGAACCCGATCAAACATCTCTGGAGAGACCTGAAAATAGCTGTGCAGCAACGCTCCCCATCCAACCTGACAGAGCTTGAGTGGATCTGCGGAGAATAACAGGAGAAACTCCCCAAATACAGGTGTGCCAAGCTTGTAATCACTGCCAAAGGTGCTTCAACAAAGTACTGAGTAAAGGGTCTGAATACTTATGTAAATGGAATATTTCAGTTTTTAACTTTTAATACATTTGCCAAAATGTCTAAAAAGCTTTTTCTGCTTTGTCATTATGGGGTATTGTGTGTAGATTGATGAGAGAAAAAAAACAATTGAATCCATTTTAGAATAAGGCTGTAAACGTAACAAAATGTGGAAAAAGTCAAGGGGTCTGAATACTTTCCGAATGCACTTTTATACACTTTCAAGCTCAAGGCTAAGGGCCATGGATGGCCTATAAGTTATGGTAGCATGGATATTATAATTGCCTCCACTAGGGAAAATCAATGGCCATATCTCCAAGTGAGGACTGGGTGATTTGTCCACCATATCTTAACAAGACGTATTTGTGCTGTCTCAATCCCTAAGCCCAAGGATTGTGGATGGCATATCCCCAAGGGAAAAACAGTGAAATGCTATAGTGAAGCTGGGCAATTTCTCTACCATGGCTTCTAAATGGATGTGTCCTGTCCCTAGTTTGAGACATGTGGATGAGTTACATACAGGGCAGAGAACAAGTAATGTTGGTATATTTTAGTTTTAGCCTTAATTTGTTTGGACCCCAGGAAGAGTATTTGCTGCCTTGGCAACAGCTAATTGGGATCCTTAATAAATGCAAATACAAATATATCATCATTACCTCCACTAGGGAAAACCAATGGGCAAATCTTAAAGATACTTAACTCACAAGAACATGTGATATGCTGTGCTTTCCATTTTTGTATAATTGGGGTTGAAATATATTGTCTCAACACTTAAGGTTTTAACCTTATCCAGTTGGCCAAAATGAAAATTCTTTCAGAGAAACAAGAAAAGGTCATTCACATCACACCAAAGCCTTTTTGACAGTCCTGGTAACCTAGCTTTGATTACCTGTGTCTTGCTGAAATCCAGGTTACAGTCCAAACCTACACTATATAAACAAAAGTATGTAGACCCCCCTTCAAATGAGTGGATTTGGCTATTTCAGTCACACTCATTGCTGACAGGTGTATAGAATCGAGCCCACAGCCATGCAATCTCCATAGACAAACATTGGCAGTAGAATGGCCTTGGACTCTGGAGCAGTGGAAATGATTGATGAATCACGTTTTACCATCTGGCAGTCCAACGGTCGATTCTGGGTTTGGTGGATGCCAGGAGAACGCTACCTGCCCCAATGAATAGTGCCAACTGTAAAGTTTGGTGGAGGAGGGACAATGGTCTGGGGCTGTTTTTCATGGTTTGGGCCCCATAGTTCCAGTGAAGGGAAATCTTAATTCTACAGCATACAATGGCATTCTAGACGATTTTGTGCTTCTAACTTTGTGGCAACAGTTTGGGGAAGGCCATTTCCTGTTCAGCATGACAACACCCCCCTGCACAAAGCGAGGTCCATACAGAAAAGGTTTGTCTTGATCGGTGTGGAATAACTTGACTAGCCTGCACAGAGCCCTGACCTCAACCCTATCGAAAACCTTTGGAATGAATTGGAACGCCGACTGCGAGCCAGGCCTATCGCTCCCAACATCAGTGCCCGTCCTCATGAATGCTCTTGTGGCTGAATGGAAGTCCCCACAGCAATGTTCCAACATCTAGTGTAAAGCCTTCCCAGAAGAGTGGAGGCTGTAGTAGCAGCAAAGGGGGGACCAACTCCATATTAATGCCCATGATTTTGGAATGAGATGTTCGATGAGCAGATGTCCACATACTTTTTTTAGTTGTGTTTTTCTGTATCCTGTATCTACTATCCATCTTTTTAAAATGTTATTTAAATTTTATTTAACCTGTATTTAACTAGGCAAGTCAGAAATAACAAATTCTTATTTATAATGACGGCCTACCAAAAGGCAAAAGGCCTCCTGCGGGGACGGGGCCTGGGATTAAAAATAAAAAATAATAAAATAAAAATATAGGACTTAAAACTTCTTATGGCTGCAATCCCGTTAACGGGATCGATATGCCAACAGCCAGTGAAAGTGCAGGGCGCCAAATTCAAACAACAGAAATCTCATAATTAAAATTCCTCAAACATACATGTATCTTATACCATTTTAAAGGTAATCTTGTTGTTAATCCCACCAAAGTGTCCGATTTCAAATAGGCTTTTCAGCGAAAGCACCACAAACGATACATTTTTCCAGCCAAAGAGAGGAGTCACAAAAAGCACAAATAGAGATAAAAGGAATCACTAACCTTTGATGATCTTCATCAGATGACACTCATAGGACTTCATGTTACACAATACATATATGTCTTGTTCGATTAAGTTCATATTTATATCCAAAAACCTCAGTTTACATTGGCGACCATGTTCAGAAATGCCTCCAAAATATCCTGAGAAATTGCAGAGAGCCACATCAAATAACAGAAATACTCCTCATAAACTTTGATGAAAGATACATGTTTTCCATAGAATTAAAGATACACTTGTTCTTAATGCAACTGCTGTGTCAGATTTCAAAAAGCTTTACGGCAAAACACAATATTCAAAAATCTGAAAACAGCATTCAGCCACAAAAGCAAGCCATACAGTTACCCGCCAAATTGTGCAGTCAACAAAACTCATAAAAAGCATTATAAATCTTCACTTACCTTTGCTGATCTTCGTCGGAATGCACTCCCAGGACTCCCACTTCCACAAGAAATGTTAGTTTTGTTCGGTAATGTCCATCATTTATGTCCAAATAGCTATTTTTGTAGTGTGTTTGGTAAACAAATCCAACGTCAGAAAGCGCGTTCACTAAAAGCTGACGAAATGTCCAAAAGTTCCATAACAGTCAGTAGAAACATGTCAAACGATGTATTGAATCAATCTTTAGAATGTTTTTAACATAAATCTTGAATAACGTTCCAACCGGAGAATTACATTGACTTCAGATGAGCGATGGAACAGAGCTCCCTCTCATGTGAACGGGCATGGTCAAAGAATGGTCAGGTCATGGCAGACCTGACTAATTCCCCTCTCATTCGCCCCCCCCCCCCCCCCCTTCACAGTAGAGGCATCAGACAAGGTTCTACAGACTATTGACATCTAGTGGAAGCCGTAGGAAGTGCAAACTCATCCATATCTCGCTGTGATTTCAATAGGATCTTGGTTGAAAATCGACCAGCCTCAGAATTTCCACTTCCTGTTTGGATTTTTTCTCAGGTTTTTGCCTGCCGTATGAGTTCTGTTATACTCACAGACATAATTCAAACAGTTTTAGAAACTTCAGAGTGTTTTCTATCCAATACTAATAATAATATGCATATATTAGCAACTATGACTGAGGAGCAGGCCGTTTACTCTGGGCACCTCTGTGAACCTTTCATCCAAGCTACTCAATACTGCCCCTGCAGCCATAAGAAGATAACACACAAGAGAGACAACACTACATAAAGAGAGACCTAAGACAACAACACAGCATGGCAGCAACACAACACGGCATCAGCACGACATGGTAGCAGCACAAAACATGGTTTAAACATTATTGGGCACAGACAACCGCACAAAGGGCAAGAAGGTAGAGACAACAATAAATCACGCAAAGCAGCCACAACTGTCAGTAAGAGTGTCCATGATTGAGTCTTTGAATGAAGAGATTGAGATAAAACTGTCCAGTTTGAGTGTTTGTTGCAGCTCGTTCCAGTCGCTAGCTGCAGCGAACTGAAAAGACGAGTGACCCAGGGATGTGTGTGCTTTGGGGACCTTTAACAGAATGCGACTGGCAGAAAGGATGTTGTATGTAGAGGATGAGGGCTGCAGTAGATATCTCAGATAGGGGGGAGTCAGGCCTAAGAGGGTTTTATAAATAAGCATCAACCAGTGGGTCTTGCGACGGGTATACAGAGAGGACCAGTTTACAGAGTATAGAGTGCAGTGATGTGTCCTATAAGGAGCATTGGTGGCAAATCTGATGGCCGAATGGTAAAGAACATCTCGCCGAGCACCCTTACCTGCCAATCTATAAATTACGTCTCCGTAATCTAGCATGGGTAGGATGATCTTCTGAATCAGGGTTAGTTTGGCAGCAGGGGTGAAAGAGGAGCGATTACGATAGAGGAAACCAAGTCTAGATTTACCTTTAGCCTGCTGCTTTGATATGTGCTGAGAGAAGGACAGTGTACCTTCTAGCCATTCTCCCAAGTACTTGTTTGAGGTGACTACCTCAAGCTCTGAACACTCAGAGGTAATAATCAAACCTGTGGGGAGAGGGACATTATTCTTATCAAACCACATGACCTTTGTTTTGGAGGTGTTCAGAACAAGGTTAAGGGCAGAGAAAGCTTGTTGAACACTAAGAAAGCTTTGTTGTAGAGCGTTTAACACAAAATCCGGGGAGGGGTCAGCTGAGTATAAGACTGTATCATCTGCATATAAATGGATGAGAGAGCTTCCTACTCCCTGAGCTATGTTGTTGAGGTAAATTGAGAAGAGTGTGGGGCCTAGGATCGAGTCTTGGGGTACTCCCTTGGTGACAGGCAGTGGCTGAGACAGCAGATGTTCTGACTTTATGACGTCGCAGTAATGACCAACACATCTGGATTGGAGCTGTGAACCCACACTTTCAATTTATCCATTTTAGGTAATAAGCTTCTAGTGTTAACGTGCAGAAAACCCAGGCTTTTACGAAAGCAGAAATCAGTGAAGCAGATATCAGAGCACAAGTTAGAATTGGGGCTAGCAATAGTAGATGGGTCAGGGTGTACATTTCCAGATATCATCAGCAATAATACAATCAGGGCACGGCAGAGGACAGGGAGAGCTCTGCAGTGTTGATTTATGACATTTGAATGTGCATTAGATGGCAACAAGATCATATTGTACAGCAATTTCATCAGGTAACATGAATACAAAGCCGACCAGAGGTGGTTGGAATAGGATGGGAGGCCAAAAGTCTGTGTAACCATCTACCCTCTCTGGCCTCATTGGATCAGTCTGTTCCCTTAACCCTCAATCTCTCTCTCTCCCTTAACCCTCTATCTCTCTCTCTTTTAACCCTCAATCTCTCTCTCCCTTAACCCTCAATCTCTCTCTCCCTTAACCCTCAATCTCTCTCTCTCCCTTAACCCTCAATCTCTCTCTCTCCTTTCACCCTCCATCTCTCTCTCTCTCCCTTCACCCTCTCTCACTCTCTCTCTTTTCTCTCAATGGCTGCAGTTCAAACTCATAAAAGACACACCCTTATCCACTTACCCTCGCCTTATGCCCTTGGGGGAATCCCCCGTCGCCATCTTGTAGGGCGGTCCAAATGATTAGCCAAACAAGGGAAGTTTGCAAAGTAAGCCCCTCAGCCATCGTTTGCGAGTGTGCAATTATGTTCCCATCCGGGGCCTGAAACTCCCCATAATTTAATTTGCGACGATTGCAGGCTAATGTTAGTTAGCTAATTCATTTGCTAGCTATCATACAGTAGGCAGGCTAACGTTAGTTAGCTAATTCATTTGCTAGCTATCATACAGTAGGCAGGCTAACGTTAGTTAGCTAATTAATTTGCAGCTATCATACAGTAGGCAGGCTAACGTTAGTTAGCTAATTAATTTGCTAGCTATCATACAGTAGGCAGGCTAACGTTAGTTAGCTAATTCATTTGCTAGCTATCATACAGTAGGCAGGCTAACGTTAGTTAGCTAATTAATTTGCAGCTATCATACAGTAGGCAGGCTAATGTTAGTTAGCTAATTCATTTGCTAGCTATCATACAGTAGGCAGGCTAACGTTAGTTAGCTAATTCATTTGCTAGCTATCATACAGTAGGTGTATATTAATAATTCTATATTTAATATAAGTAGACATGCACTCATACTTGACCGCATATAAAAGCACCCACAACCTTCACTGGATGAACGAGTGAGGAATTTACGGCCAACGGCGGTCCGTTTAAAAATAATTCCTTCCTCCCTTGCCCCCTCGCCCTGCAAGTGTACACTCGTCAGATGTCATGATACGTCATCAGAAGTGTCCACTTAATTTGAGGGCTGAGGGGATAGGGTGTGTCTTTTAAGTGTTTGGACCGTAGCCAAAGTCTCTCTCCCTTTACCCTCCATTAAGTTGTCCTCGGATTTCAAAGACTCCACATTCTACCCTGTCTGTCTGTGAGACAATCCAACCTGTCTGTCTCTGCTTCTGATCAATGCTTTAGTCAGTCCAGCCCTGACAGTGTGGTTCAACTGTGAGGGTCAGCTTTTGTTCAAAGGACTTCATCTCTACTACTGTCAGAAGCCCAATGTTTGCACCTGTCATATCATTTCTCTCTCCCTCCCTCCCTCCATTTATTTATTTATTTATTTATTTATTTATCTCTCTCTCTCTCTCTCTCTCTCTCTCTCTCTCTCTCTCTCTCTCTCTCTCTCTCTCTCTCTGTCTCTCTGTCTCTCTGTCTCTCTCTCTCTCTCTCTCTCTCTCTCTCTCTCTGTCTCTCTGTCTCTGCTTCCCCTCTTCCCGTCCTCTCTATCCCTGTGATCACTACTTTAGTGAGCCCAGACCTGGTATGACTCCTCTGCTGCAGTGTGGTTCAGCACAGAGTGCCAGGCCTTTGTTCAAACAGCTTCAACTCCTCAAAGTCTCTCTGCTACCCTTAGATCTTCCTCCCTCTGAACTCTGAGCTCCATTACAACGGTCTGAGACCTCACAGTGTGGTGGAACTGATCTCTGTCTGATCTGTGATCCTGTATATAGGCTGTGATCAACAGGAGGTTGATGGCACCTTAATTGAGAAGAACGGGCTCGTGGTAATGACAGGAGTGGAATCGGTGAAATGGTATCAAACACATGGTTTCCATGGCTTCTAGATGTTTGATGCCATTCCATACGCTCCGTTCCGGGTCTTTCATTATGAGCCTGTTTTCCCATCAGCAGCCTCCACTGTTGTGATCATACCTACATCTGTGGTGTAGGATATCTGCTTAATGCAGGACTGTGGAGATTGAGTCTATAGTTTATAGCCCGGTGACATGGGATTTCTCTGGTCTGTAGGAGCAGGGCAACAATAACTCAATGCAAGCAGCACACAGTGTTCTCAGTACAAGGCTCAGTCGTAACATTGAGGAGCCCCCTCAGTACGCCCACAAACTCTCACAGTCTATTCAGCTATCGGCACAAGTTGTCCAAACTCCGTGTAATACACTGTAGGATCTACTCAGAGATGAGGGTCCTTGAAAACTTTTTACATCTTAAAAACGACGGAACGACACAAACAATATGGCTGAGAGATGTACAATAGCTGTTTCCCTACAAGGCTGGACTCTCCATTCTATTGCTTATCCCTGGGGAATACCACGGCCAAGATGCGACTGGATTTGAGCTAGATTGAGAATCGTAACTGTAAATGATGCCACACACAGTACTTTTACGATTGGAACCCCCATTTCCTACAATTACATGGAGATGAATTGTGATGAGGTCTGACAACATACCTGTGCAGTCTTTGATCCTTTAGAAGTCTCCTACTGTAACAGTTAAACATGTATCCCAAATGCCACCCTATTCCCTACATAGTACACTACTTTTGATCAGAGCCCAATAGTGAGACCATAGGGCTCTTGTCAAAAGTAGTGTGGGCCTCCTGGGTGGCGCAGTGCTTCGTAGTGCTAGCTCTGCCACCAGACACTCTGGGTTCGCGCCCAGGCTCGCTAGGTGTATGGTGTTTCCTCCGACACATTGGTGCGGCTGGCTTCCAGGTTGGATGCGCGCTGTGTTAAGAAGCAGTGCGGCTTGGTTGGGTTGTTTTTCGGAGGACGCATGGCTTTCGACCTTCATCTCTCCCGTACGACCTTTGAGCCCGTACGGGAGTTGTAGCGATGAGACAAGATAGTAACTACTAGCAATTGGATACCACGAAATTGGGGAGAAAAGGGGGTCAAATATATATATATATTTTAAAGTAGTGTACTATGTAGGGAATAGGGCTCTGGTCTATAGTAGTGCACTATATAGGGAATAGGGCTCTGGTCTATAGTAGTGCACTATGTAGGGAATAGGGCTCTGGTCTATAGTGGTGCACTATATAGGGAATAGGGTGCCGTTTGGTATTGGGAAACAGCTAGTGTCTGTACTCATCCTGGCCTAATGTAATTCCCCTCTCTATCGTTCTCTGGCTTTAACTGGGATATAATGAGATAATGAGATAGTGTCAGACCATACTACTGGCCCAGGGCCAGAGGGGGAAGATGCCGATACTCAAAATATCATTATGGGCCAATGACCTGGCTCGACGCTGACTGACTCCCCCGTAATATTGGTACACTGTGTAATGGTTTGTCCCGTTGGTCTATGTAGGGAATAGGGCTCTGGTCAATAGTAGTGGACTATGTAGGGAATAAGGCTCTGGTCAATAGTAGTGGACTATGTAGGGAATAGGGCTCTGGTCAATAGTAGTGGACTATGTAGGGAATAAGGCTCTGGTCAATAGTAGTGGACTATATAGGGAATAGGGCTCTAGTCAATAGTAGTGAACTATGAAGGGAGTAGGGGTCCATTCGGGATGCACACGATTTGTTTGTCTCTCTCATCGTTTGCAATAAAGATGAGCCGGATTGATTATTACCCAGGGAGCCATTGGCCCTGTGTTCACACTGCTCTGTCTTCCTCTGTCTTCCTCTCTCTTCCTTTGTCTTCCTTTGTCTTCCTCTCTCTTCCTCTCTTCCTATGTCTTCCTATCTTCGTCTGTCTTGCTCTCTCTTCCTGTCTTTGTCTCTCTTCCTCTGTGTTGCTCTCTCTTCCTGTCTTCCTCTGTCTTCCTCTGTCTTCCTCTCCCTCTCTCTTCCTCTGTCTTCCTATCTTCCTCCGTCTTCCTCTCCCTCTCTCTTCCTCTGTCTTCCTCTGTCTTCCTCTCCCTCTCTCTTCCTCTGTCTTCCTATCTTCCTCTGTCTTCCTCTCCCTCTCTCTTCCTCTGTCTTCCTCTCCCTCTCTCTTCCTCTGTCTTCCTCTGTCTTCCTCTCCCTCTCTCTTCCTCTGTCTTCCTCTCCCTCTCTCTTCCTCTGTCTTCCTCTCCCTCTATCTCCCTCTGTCTTCCTCTCCCTCTATCTTCCTCTGTCTTCCTATCTTCCTCTGTCTTCCTATCTTCCTCTGTCTTCCTCTGTCTTCCTCTCTTCCTCTGTCCTCCTATCTTCCTCTGTCCTCCTATCTTCCTCTGTCTTCCTCTCTCCTCCTGTCTTCCTCTCTCCTCCTGTCTTCCTCTCTCTCCCTGCTTTCCTCTGTCTTCCTCTAGTCCTGTAGTGCACTATATAGGGAATAGGGCTCTAGTCTAAGGTAGTGCACTATATAGGGAATAAGGCTCTGATCAATAGTAGTGAACTATGAAGGGAGTAGGGGACCATTCGGGATGCACACGATTTGTTTGTCTCTCTCATCGTTTGCAAAAAAGATGTGCCGGATTGATTATTACCCAGGGAGCCATTGGCCCTGTGTTCACACTGCTCTGTCTTCCTCTGTCTTCCTCTGTCTCCCTCTCTCTTTCTTTCTTTCTCTTTCTCTGTCTTCCTCTCTATCTTCCTCTGTCTCCCTCTCTTCCTCTGTCTCCCTCTCTCTTCCTGTCTCCCTCTCTCTTCCTGTCTTCCTCTCTTCCTCTCTCTTCATCTGTATTCCTCTGTCTTCCTCTCTCTTCCTGTCTCCCTCTCTCTTCCTGTCTTCCTCTCTCTTCCTGTCTTTCTCTGTCTTCCTGTCTTCCTCTCTCTTCCCGTCTTCCTCTCTCTTCCCGTCTTCCTTTCTCTTCCTCTCTTTTCCTCTGTCTTCCTCTCTACTCCTGTCTTCCTCTGTTTTCCTCTCTACTCCTGTCTTCCTCTGTTTTCCTCTCTCTTCTCTTCCTGTCTTCCTCTGTCTTCCTCTCTACTCCTGTCTTCCTCTGTTTTCCTCTCTCTTCTCTTCCTGTCTTCCTCTGTCTTCCTCTGTCCTCTCTCCTCTCTTTCGGTCTTCCTCTCACTAGCTCTCTGCCCAGCGAGGTCGTGCAAGATTGAGGTTGAAATTGGACGTCAATCCATGTCCTGAAGACGTCGGGAAATGCCTTGAAAACCTGCCACTAGGGAGAAACAGTGGGCACTATTACCGTCAATCAGGCTTGGAAGTTGTGGACGGGGTGGTGGACGGGGTGTGGACGGGTGGTGGACGGGGTGTGGACGGGGTGGAGGACTGGGTGGTGGAAGGGGTGTGGACGGGGCGGTGGATGGGGCGGTGGACGGGGTGTGGACGGGGCGGTGGATGGGGCGGTGGATGGGGCGGTGGACGGGGCGGTGGACGGGGCGGTGGACGGGGCGGTGGATGGGGCGGTGGATGGGTGGTGGACGGGGCGGTGGATGGGGCGGTGGATGGGTGGTGGACGGAGCGGTGGACGGGGCGGTGGACGGGGCGGTGGACGGGACGGGGCGGTGGATGGGGCGGGACGGTGGAGGGGGCGGTGGATGGGTGGTGGACGGGGCGGTGGATGGGGCGGTGGACGGGGCGGTAGACGGGGCGGTAGACGGGGCGGTGGACGGGGTGGTGGATGGGGCGGTGGATGGGGCGGTGGACGGGGCGGTGGACGGGGCGGTGGATGGGACGGGGCGGTGGATGGGACGGTGGACGGGGTGTGGACGGGGCGGTGGACGGGGCGGTGGATGGGGCGGTGGACGGGGCGGTGGACGGGGCGGTGGACGGGGCGGTGGATGGGTGGTGGACGGGGCGGTGGATGGGGCGGTGGATGGGGCGGTGGACGGAGCGGTGGACGGGGCGGTGGACGGGACGGGGCGGTGGACGGGGCGGGGCGGTGGATGGGACGGGACGGTGGATGGGGCGGTGGATGGGTGGTGGACGGGGCGGTGGATGGGGCGGTGGACGGGGCGGTAGACGGGGCGGTGGACGGGGCGGTGGATGGGGCGGTGGATGGGGCGGTGGATGGGTGGTGGACGGGGCGGTGGACGGGGCGGTGGACGGGGTGTGGACGGGGCGGTGGATGGGGCGGTGGATGGGGCGGTGGACGGGGTGTGGACGGGGCGGTGGATGGGGCGGTGGACGGGGCGGTAGACGGGGCGGTGGACGGGGCGGTGGATGGGGCGGTGGATGGGTGGTGGACGGGGCGGTGGATGGGGCGGTGGACGGGGCGGTGGATGGGACGGTGGACGGGGCGGTGGATGGGACGGGGCGGTGGATGGGACGGGGCGGTGGATGGGACGGGGCGGTGGATGGGACGGGGCGGTGGACTGGGCGGTGGATGGGGCGGTGGACGGGTGTAATCCCATGAGTCTGGATAAGAAAGTTGCGTGTTTGATCCCCATCGTGGACACAGTTTTTTAAAAAATTGTTGGTCCCTAAATCTTAACCCTTAATTCCAAATTTGACATTTGGAGAAATGGAACGATACAGAGCAAACAGGTGCAACCAAAAACACTTCTAAATGTGACGTTTGGAGAACATGGATGAAGGTCTAATTCTGCAATGAGACTGTGAGACCTTGTTCCTCTGCCAACTAACAAGGAGGAAGAAACTCATCAAACTCAGAGAACTCTATTCCCTTCTTGGTCACCATGGAAACACATTACTTTGTTAAGCCGTGGCCTCCACCTCCCTTTTCTTCATCCCTCTTTCTGTCTCCTCCCTCTCTCTCCCCTTCCCTCCCCCACCTCTCTCTCTCTCCCTCCCTCTCTCTCCCCTCACCTTCGACTCTGGCAGGGTGGTAAAGCAGTGGTCCAAAGGAAGGTAGGATTCTAAGCCTGGCCAAATCTCTGGATCTTGCTCTTAGTTTTGTCTGGGAGAAGGGTTTGTCTTATTCCTCCTCCTCCTCTTCTCTCTTCCTCTCTCGTCCACCTCCTCCTCTCTCACTCTCCTGTTCCTCCCGCTCCTCTTCTTCTCTTCCGGGCCCCCCATCTCCCCATGAGCTTCCCTATCTGTAGGCCATTATCCCAGAATCCTCAGCTTATGAAGCTATGTGCCCTGGTCTAAAGTAGTGCACTACAAATGGAACA
This sequence comes from Salvelinus namaycush, assembly GCF_016432855.1. NCBI lineage: Eukaryota > Metazoa > Chordata > Actinopteri > Salmoniformes > Salmonidae > Salvelinus > Salvelinus namaycush. The sequence continues at coordinate 111,512 of NW_024061228.1, forward strand.
GCGTGCCATTTTGGGATGTAGTCTTGGTTAATCTCTCTCTTATTCTTCGTGTGGTGGTGAACAAGAAATCCTCTGAATCAGACTGAGATGCGTTATATTCCATGGTAGTACTGAGGTTGAGAGACGACACTAGAGCAGAAGAAGTCAAACTAAAGGTCTACAAGGAGTTGGTAAGTCTATTGCTTTTCTGAAGTTTGGGGTTTAACAATGGGAACATACTGAATTTTGGGGTTTAACAATGGGAACATACTGAAGTTTGGGGCTTAAAAATGAGAACATACTGAAGTTTGGGGCTTAACAATGGGAACATACTGAAGTTTGGGGCTTAACAATGGGAACATTCAGAAGTTTGGGGTTTAACAATGGGAACATACTGAAGTTTAGGGTTTAACAATGGGAACATACTGAAGTTTAGGGTTTAACAATGGGAACATACTGATGTTTGGGGCTTAACAATGGGAACATTCTGACGTTTGGGGCTTAACAATGGGAACATACTAAAGTTTGGGGTTTAACAATGGGAACATTCAGAAGTTTGGGTTTAACAATGGGAACATACTGAAGTTTGGGGTTTAACAATGGGAACATACTGAAGTTTAGGGTTTAACAATGGGAACATACTGATGTTTGGGGCTTAACAATGGGAACATTCTGACGTTTGGGGCTTAACAATGGGAACATACTAAAGTTTGGGGTTTAACAATGGGAACATTCAGAAGTTTGGGTTTAACAATGGGAACATACTGAAGTTTGGGGCTTAACAATGGGAACATACTAAAGTTTGGGGTTTAACAATGGGAACATTCAGAAGTTTGGGTTTAACAATGGGAACATACTGAAGTTTGGGGCTTAACAATGGGAACATTCTGAAGTTTAGGGCTTAAAAATGGGAACATACTGAAGTTTGGGGCTTAACAATGGGAACATACTGAAGTTTGGGGCTTAACAATGGGAACATTCTGAAGTTTGGGGCTTAAAAATGGGAACATACTGAAGTTTGGGGCTTAACAATGGGAACATACTGAAGTTTGGGGCTTAACAATGGGAACATTCTGAAGTTTGGGGCTTAACAATGGGAACATACTGAAGTTTGGGGCTTAACAATGGGAACATACTGAAGTTTGGGGCTTAACAATGGGAACATACTGAAGTTTGGGGCTTAACAATGGGAACATTCTGAAGTTTGGGGCTTAAAAATGGGAACATACTGAAGTTTGGGGCTTAACAATGGGAACATACTGAAGTTTGGGGCTTAACAATGGGAACATTCTGAAGTTTGGGGCTTAACAATGGGAACATACTGAAGTTTGGGGCTTAACAATGGGAACATTCTGAAGTTTGGGGCTTAAAAATGGGAACATACTGAAGTTTGGGGCTTAACAATGGGAACATACTGAAGTTTGGGGCTTAACAATGGGAACATTCTGAAGTTTGGGGCTTAACAATGGGAACATACTGAAGTTTGGGGCTTAACAATGGGAACATACTGAAGTTTGGGGCTTAACAATGGGAACATTCTGAAGTTTAGGGTTTAACAATGGGAACATACTGAAGTTTGGGGCTTAACAATGAGAACATACTGAAGTTTAGGGTTTAACAATGGGAACATACTGAAGTTTGGGGCTTAACAATGGGAACATACTGAAGTTTAGGGTTTAACAATGGGAACATTCTGACGTTTGAGGTTTAACAATGAGAACATACTGAAGTTTGGGGTTTAACAATGGGAACATTCTGACGTTTGGGGCTTAACAATGAGAACATACTGAAGTTTGGGGTTTAACAATGGGAACATTGTTCTTCACATTGGCAGTGGATGAGTTGCGTTTCCCCCCCTTACTATGTAAAAGGTATAAATCCAATAAGGAAATCCCAAAATGTATTATTAATAAAGGGACTGTGATTCTCCATTATCAGATCGTTTTTTGGTATTAGCAATGTTTCTGATGGCTGTGTTGTTGGCTGCGTTGTTGGCTGTGTTGTTGGCTGCGTTGTTAGCTGTGTTGTTGGCTGTGCTGTTGGCTGTGTTGTTGGCTGCGCTGTTGGCTGTGCTGTTGGCTGTGTTGTTGGCTGTGTTGTTGGCTGTGTTGTTGGCTGTGTTGTTGGTTGTGTTGTTAGCTGTGTTGTTGGCTGTGTTGTTGGCTGTGTTGTTAGCTGTGTTGTTGGCTGTGTTGTTGGCTGTGTTGTTGGCTGTGTTGTTGGCTGTGTTGTTGGCTGCGTTGTTGGCTGCGTTGTTGGCTGCGCTGTTGGCTGTGCTGTTGGCTGTGTTGTTGGCTGTGCTGTTGGCTGTGCTGTTGGCTGTGTTGGTGGCTGTGTTGTTAGCTGTGTTGTTGGCTGTGTTGTTGGCTGCGCTGTTGGCTGTGCTGTTGGCTGTGTTGTTGGCTGTGTTGTTGGCTGTGTTGTTGGCTGTGTTGTTGGCTGTGCTGTTGGCTGTGCTGTTGGCTGTGTTGTTATCTGTGTTGTTGGCTGTGTTGTTGGCTGTGTTGTTGGCTGTGTTGTTGGTTGTGTTGTTGGCTGTGTTGTTGGCTGTGTTGTTGGCTGTGTTGTTGGCTGTGTTGTTGGCTGTCCTGTTGGCTGTGCTGTTGGCTGTGTTGTTTTCTGTGTTGTTGGCTGTGTTGTTGGCTGTGTTGTTGGCTGCGCTGTTGGCTGTGTTGTTGGCTGTGTTGTTGCTGCTATCCTTTGTTCAGGTTCCAACAGTTCCATGTAAACAGATAGGCTGGCTGTGTTTCAGAGAATAACCACTGGTCCTGCCAATACTACTTGGTGTGTCCAAAATGGCACCTTATTCCCAAAATAGTGCGCTACTTTCGACTAGAGCTGTATGGACCCTGGTCAAAAGTAGTGCACTATATAGGGAACAGGGTGCCATTTGGAGCACAGTCAATGAGAGGCCTGCCAACACTACTGGGGCAGCTGATAGTTGCTGTCAGAGTCTGTTGGAGAAGCTGAGACCTCTGAGCCAGAAAAATGAGGGAGAGAGAGAGCGGAGGGAAGGAGAGAGAGAGAGAGAGGAAGGAAGGAAGGAGGGAGAGAGGAGAGAGGAGGGAAGGAGAGAGAGAGAGGAGAGAGGGAGGAGAAAAGGAGGGAGAGAGGAGAGAGACGAGGGAAGGAGGGAGAGGAGAGAGAAGAGGGAAGGAGAGAGAGAGAGAGGAGAGAGGAAGGCAGGAGGGAGAGAGGAGGAAAGGAGAGAGGAGAGAGAGAGAGAGGAGAGACGAGGGAAGAAGGGAGAGGAGAGAGGAGGGAAGGAGGGAGAGGAGAGGTGTTTGAAAGGGCCTTTATGCCCTGTCCTGAAGCCTGCAAAAGTGGAGAGAGAGAAATGTTGTTGGCAATGTGTACACTGCCCACAAAATGAAGTGGAAACTGAGCTGCACTTCCTAACCTCCTGCCAAATGTATGACCATATTAGAGACACATATTTCCCTCAGATTACACATACCCACACAGATCCAATTTTGATAAACTCCCATATCTACTGTGTGAAATACCACAGTGTGACATCACAGCAGCAAGACTTGTGACCTGTTGCCACAAGAAAAGGTCAACCAGTGAAGAACAAACACCTTTGTAAATACAACCTATATTTATGTTTATTTATTTTAACTTTTTTACATTAACTATTTGCACATCATTACAACACTGTATATTGACAAAATATGACATTTGAAATGTCTTTATTCTCATGGAACTTCTGTGAGTGTAATGTTTACTGTTCATTTTCTGTTTATTTTGTTTATCCATTTCACTTGCTTTGGCAATGTAAACATATGTTTCCCATCCAATAAGGCCCCTTGAATTGAGAGAGAGAGAGCTGTATTATATATATATATATACTGTATATATAATATAGCTCGCTCTCTCTCTCTCTCTCTCTCAATTCAAGGGGCCTTTTTGGCATGGGAAACATATATTTACATTGCAAAAGCAAGTAATATATATATATATATATGTGAAAGTTGTTAGAACGGGGCAGTGACCTTTATGCCCTGTCCTGAAGCCTGCCAAAGTGAAGAGCGAGAGCGCCAGATATCCCATCTCTCCGAGGATGTCTCAGGGGGAGTTGGGATATGCAAAACAAATACATTTCCAATTCGTACATGTGTGTAATAAATGTGTGAAACAGGACAAATACTATATAAGCACCCACCAAATGATTATAGTGGTAGTATAACGGCAGTGGCATGTTGTGTATGTCGGTGTACAGCTGTTAGTCTGTTAGGCTCCACAGGGCTGTCATTGAGGAACACTGAGATAACAGGGGAATAATTGTTTAGAGGAGAAAGAATGTCTCCAAGGTAGAGTCTGGTTCCTCTTGAGGTTTCATAATGTCTCCAAGGTAGAGTCTGGTTCCTCTTGAGGTTTCATAATGTCTCCAAGGTAGAGTCTGGTTCCTCTTGAGGTTTCATAATGTCTCCAAGGTAGAGTCTGGTTCCTCTTGAGGTTTCATAATGTCTCCAAGGTAGAGTCTGGTTCCTCTTGAGGTTTTTATAATGTCTCCAAGGTAGAGTCTGGTTCCTCTTGAGGTTTCATAATGTCTCCAAGGTAGAGTCTGGTTCCTCTTGAGGTTTCATAATGTCTCCAAGGTAGAGTCTGGTTCCTCTTGAGGTTTCATAATGTCTCCAAGGTAGAGTCTGGTTCCTCTTGAGGTTTCATAATGTCTCCAAGGTAGAGTCTGGTTCCTCTTGAGGTTTCATAATGTCTCCAAGGTAGAGTCTGGTTCCTCTTGAGGTTTCATAATGTCTCCAAGGTAGAGTCTGGTTCCTCTTGAGGTTTCATAATGGCTCCAAGGTAGAGTCTGGTTCCTCTTGAGGTTTCATAATGTATCCAAGGTAGAGTCTGGTTCCTCTTGAGGTTTCATAATGTCTCCAAGGTAGAGTCTGGTTCCTCTTGAGGTTTCATAATGTCTCCAAGGTAGAGTCTGGTTCCTCTTGAGGTTTTTATAAAGTCTCCAAGGTAGAGTCTGGTTCCTCTTGAGGTTTCATAATGTCTCCAAGGTAGAGTCCGGTTCCTCTTGAGGTTTCATAATGTCTCCAAGGTAGAGTCTGGTTCCTCTTGAGGTTTTTATAAAGTCTCCAAGGTAGAGTCTGGTTCCTCTTGAGGTTTCTTTTTCTTCTACCACTGTGCTGCTGCTTGAATGTTGTACTGTTGATGTGAGATGAGGCCCAAACACACAGCAGTCCTGCCACTGAACACAGCAGTGTCAACGTTTTCAAGATTTGGTTTCTATTGAACATGGACGCAAAATAAAGGCATTGTATTTTGCATTGAGTTTCTTGCTGCTCCTTGTTCTTTGAATGAATCAAAGAGAACGTTCAACGTGTTGCTTTTTCTGGATCCTTCCCATGACTGTGTCGGTTTTTCTACAAGTAAATCCCTATCAGTGTCTGAAAACATCTAACCCTCATGACCCTTCAGAAACCTGAAAGGTAGAAGACGTCTCCATGTGGTTAATTATTAATCATTACCCTGATGCTTAGTGCATAGCATGACATCACAGGGGTCAGGGGTGAGGGTGTTAACGGGTGTGAGGGTGTTAATTACTTTGTTTATAATTCCATACATTTGATAATGACGATGATTGAGCTGAGCGATTTGATCTTTAGAAGGTTGGTTTTGTAGCTGTAGCGTTGTTTCATGTCATTTCAGCAAGCCGTGACACCCACCATCTCAGATTGTTCTGAAATTGTTTCTGTGGTTAGAAAAAGGTAAGATTGGAATTCCTGAAACATTTTGTAGAAATAAAAATTTGATCAATTAGTAATTAAGCTAATTGATTGCACCCAAATTGACCATTTTAATTTATAGAATTCAGATAAAACTCAATAAATATAGTACCCAACATCCGATTTGGACCAAATTTCTTCCTACTAATAAGTAAGACATGAGGAATCCACCCAATGGTCAAAAGCCCCCCCCCCCCCCACGGACCCCCCCACATCCCATGCCAAACCTACTCCAACAACCAGTATATAGTATCAGTTCTATTTGACAAGTATTATGAAGCTGTGGCTTGGAGTATTGCTTCTCCATACTATGCAATGTATTCCTTGTGAATCTAGTGATATTTTCTTCTCCTCCTTTTCAAGTTGCTTGCAGTATTTACTATAAAATGCACCAGGTTCTGACCACTAGATGCCGCTGTTCTTGCTATATCACCACACTTTTTAAAAATAAATGTTGCTGGTCTCTGGTGTTTATTAAATAGATCACAACATTTCCTTGGCAACCTTGGGTAGAACACTAATGTGGTCATCCATTATGTGATCATTATGTGATCATTTTGTGATCATCCTCACAATTCAAGCCAGTCCTCCATGAAAGCCAATCATTACCAGATTCATAGGGAATACATGACATGGTTTGGAGAAACAATATTCCTGTCACGACTTCCGCCGAGGTCGGTCCCTCTCTTTGTACGGGCGGCGTTCGGCGGTCGACGTCACCTGTCTTCTAGCCATCGCTGATCCATCTTTCATTTTCCATTGGTTTTGTCTTTATTTTCTACACATCTGGTTTTCATTATCCAATTACATGTTCATGTATTTAACCCTCTGTTTCCCCCATGTTTGTTGTGTGTGATTATTTCTATGTTCGGTTCATGATGGCTGGTTTTTCGACGGGTGCTGTGTTCACCCATGCGTAATATTCACCGTTGGTTATTGGTCAAGTGTATTTGTTGACCTTGTGCCTTTATGTTGAGTAAAGTACGTTGATCACTCATTTGGTTCTCCTGCGCCTGACTTCATGCACCAGCTCCACTCATCTTCTGACAACTCCAATTTGGGTGCAATACATTTGCTTAATTTCTCAGAGATTAAATTATATTTCAACCAAATAATGTTTCAGGAATGCTAATTGTATCTGTTACTAACTACCGAAACGATTTCAGAACAATCTGAGAGGGTAGGTTTTGAAATCCTCTTTCTTGTGCTTTTGAAGTGGAATGACCCTGTAATACAGTAATCCTAACTGTTATGTGGGTTAAGGAAGAAATGGTACTTTGTTATGATACAATAGGTTTGATAATATTGATGAAGCTAAGAGACGAAGGTTGGTATGATAGCTATAATACAGAAAACGTCCATATTATGAGGGGTTGAGGAAGACATGTATTCTACAGAAGGTGGGATTGGTTTCATATGGAATGAGTCATTGTTCTTCCCACAGTATTATGCTCACGGACAATGAATATATTTATTTCGTAAGAACTTTTTCATTCCCTGCAAATACTGTTCATGAACTTGCCAGAATGAGCTTCCCATTCAATACTACTGTAGGTGTTTGCTATTTTCATTTTGAAGTAGAGAGGAGTGTCAGCAACTCTTGGAGGACAATGGAATAAATAAAACCGTTTTTTTTAATGTTACAAGTTAAACACCAATCCGTTTCTGCTTTAGGCCTTCTTCAGAGTTTTTGACCAAAAGCGGAAAGCTGGAATGCTTTGCTTTTACTTGTAACAATAAAGAAGCCTTTTTTATTTACTTCCATTGTCCTCCAATAGTTGCTGAATCTCCTCACTACTTCAGTTTGCTCTTCAATTCATACACCTTGGTTGGAGAGCGAGGGTGCAGCAGTGTTCCCAGCACCTTGGTTGGAGAGCGAGGGTGCAGCAGTGTTCCCAACACCTTGGTTGGAGAGCGAGGTAGCAGCAGTGTTCCCAGCACCTTGGTTGGAGAGCGAGGTAGCAGCAGTGTTCCCAGCACCTTGGTTGGAGAGCGAGGGTGCAGCAGTGTTCCCAGCACCTTGGTTGGAGAGCAAGGTAGCAGCAGTGTTCCCAGCACCTTGGTTGGAGAGCGAGGTAGCAGCAGTGTTCCCAGCACCTTGGTTGGAGAGCGAGGTAGCAGCAGTGTTCCCAGCACCTTGGTTGGAGAGCGAGGTAGCAGCAGTGTTCCCAACACCTTGGTTGGAGAGCGAGGGTGCAGCAGTGTTCCCAGCACCTTGGTTGGAGAGCGAGGTAGCAGCAGTGTTCCCAGCACCTTGGTTGGAGAGCGAGGTAGCAGCAGTGTTCCCAGCACCTTGGTTGGAGAGCGAGGGTGCAGCAGTGTTCCCAGCACCTTGGTTGGAGAGCGAGGGTGCAGCAGTGTTCCCAACACCTTGGTTGGAGAGCGAGGTAGCAGCAGTGTTCCCAGCACCTTGGTTGGAGAGCGAGGTAGCAGCAGTGTTCCCAGCACCTTGGTTGGAGAGCGAGGGTGCAGCAGTGTTCCCAGCACCTTGGTTGGAGAGCGAGGTAGCAGCAGTGTTCCCAGCACCTTGGTTGGAGAGCGAGGGTGCAGTAGTGTTCCCAGCACCTTGGTTGGAGAGCGAGGGTGCAGCAGTGTTCCCAGCACCTTGGTTGGAGAGCGAGGTAGCAGCAGTGTTCCCAGCACCTTGGTTGGAGAGCGAGGTAGCAGCAGTGTTCCCAGCACCTTGGTTGGAGAGCGAGGGTGCAGCAGTGTTACCTTCAAGTAGGTTTCGGTTTTGCTAGGGATGGTGCCAAACGTTGCATGTTTGAATCCAGCAATAGAAAGTTGTGTTTGATATTTTTGTTTTAAGCCTATCCCAAACCTTAACCATTCGGAGTTAAAGCCTAAACTTAACCTTAAACACATAGACATTTGGAACAACTTTCGAAATGTACGTTTGAAAAACATGGAGGAACGTCTAAATCTGTGGTGAGACTGTGAGAATTTGTTGCGTAGTACACCATCATGCTTTCAGGATACGTGTCTTTTCAGATTCCACAATGATTCTACATCACCTATACTCCCTCTCTTGCTCTTGATCCTCCTCATCTTTTGCACCTGTGTGTTTTGATCAGTTTCTTTATGAAAAATATTTAGCAAACTCCGTGACAGTAGCTAAAGCAAAGGGGCTATAGCAGCACACAAGTAGCCTACAGATGCATGCTGGGGCGGGCATGCCTTGAGCTCGTGAAGTGAGCGCTACTGGAGAGGGTGATAAGGCCAATGCTCCAGCTTTTGGGAAAGTCGCCCTGCACTCCGGTGAAATTGGACATACTGTTACGCTCCGGAGCCGCTTTGCCCACATACTCTGATTGCAACTGGTATGGATCCAAAATAGCACCCTACTCTCTTTATATAGTGCACTACTTTAGATCAGGCCCCATAGGGGCTCTGGTCAAAAGTAGTGCACTATATAGGTAACACAGGCAGGGTGTCATTTGGAATGCACACTATGTCTGTACAGGAACTTTGACACGAAAATGAAAAGAACACTGAAACTATATGTGGCTGCATCACAGCACACCTGACTGAGTGTAATTTCAAGACAAATTGGAACAGAACACTTGAGTTGATCCCTGCTGTAGAGTGGGCCGTTACCGTTAGCAACAGCAATTCCAACCAATATGTCACAGTGTGTCAGTGTATATATATATATATATATATATATATATATATATATATATATATATATATATATATATATACCACACTGCCTGTCCTCTGGGGGTATGTTTCATGTACACTTTGATCATTAGTCAGAAACTAAAGAAACTTTTTCAGGACCCTGTCTTTCAAAGATAATTCATAAAAATCCAAATAACTTCACAGATCTTCATTGTAAAGGGTTTAAACTCTGTTTCCCATGTTTGTTCAATGACCCATAAATAATTAATGAACATGCACCTGTGGAACGGTCGTTAAGACACTAACAGCTTACAGACGGTAGGCAATTAAGGTCACAGTTATGAAAACGTAGGACACTAAAGAGGCCTTTCTACTGACTCTGAAAAACACCAAAAGAAAGATGCCCAGGGTCCCTGCTCATCTGCGTGAAAGTGCCTTAGACATGCTGCAAGGAGGCATGAGGACTGCAGATGTGGCCAGCGAAATAAATTCCAATGTCCGTACTGTGAGACGCCTAAGACAGCGCTACAGGGAGACAGGACGGACAGCTGATCATCCTCACAGTGGCAGACCACGTGTAACAACACCTGCACAGGATCGGTATATCCGAACATCACACCTGCGGGACAGGTACAAGATGGCAACAACAACTGCCCGAGTTACAACAGGAACGCACAATCCCTCCATCAGTGCTCAGACTGTCCGCAATAGACTGAGATGCTGGACTGAGGGCTTGTAGGCCTGTTGTAAGGCAGGTCCTCACCAGACATCACCGGCAACAACGTCGCCTATGGGCATGAACCTACCGTTGCTGGACCAGACAGGACTGGCAAAAAGTGCTCTTCACTGACGAGTCACGGTTTTGTCTCACCAGGGGTGATGGTCGGTTTCGCGTTTATTGTCGCTTGTTGTCATTGCAGGCAATTTCAGCGCTGTGTATTACAGGGAAGACATGCTCCTCCCTCATGTGGTTCCTTTCCTGCAGGCTCATCCTGACATGACGCTCCAGCATGACAATGCCACCAGCCATACTGCTCGCTCTGTGCGTGATTTCCTGCAAGACAGGAATGTCAGTGTTCTGCCATGGCAAGCAAAGAGCCCGGATCTCAATCCCATTGTGCTTGTCTGGAACCTGTTGGATCGGAGGGTGAGGGCTAGGGCCATTCTCCCCCAGAAATGTCAGAGAACTTGCAGATGCCTTGGTGGAAGAGTGGAGTAACATCTCACAGAAGAATCTCACGCAAGAACTGGCAAATCTAGTACAGTCCATGAGGAGGAGATGCACTGCAGTACTTAATGCAGCTGGTGGCCACACCAGATACTGACTGTTACTTTTGATTTTGACCCCCCCCCCCCCCCCCCCCCCCTTTTGTTCAGGGACACATTATTCAATTTCTGTTAGTCACATGTCTGTGAAACTTGTTCAGTCTATGTCTCAGTTGTTGAATCTTATGTTCATACAAATATCTACACATGTTAAGTTTGCTGAAAATAAACGCAGTTGACAGTGAGAGGACGTTTCTTTTTTTGCTGAGTTTATATCACTTCGCTAGCTAGCTATGCTGAACTTGGACAACTGTTATCCAAAGTTAGCATAGCTCTTAGTTGTAAACCAAATGCATTTAGCATTGATCAAATGGGAGGGCAGTTGACAGTGAGAGGACGTTTCTTTTTTTGCTGAGTTTATTATGACATCATCTGTAACTTCTCTGTCTTTATTGGTTGCCTGAATGTTTTTTTTGCTGGGCAGCTTGGAGCATCAGAGTTGCAGGTTTGATCACACGCTGAATAAATTGAACTCTGTGTTAAAATGGTTTGCTAAATGACCATGTGATTATTATACTTCCGATGCGTCTGGTTCCTGAAGCTGCATTGAACTCTCAGTTGCTAAATTTAAAATAATCTGCTTAAAGGGGCAATCTTCACTTTAAACATCAACAAAGCCAACACCCTGCCACTGTTTTTAGTAAAAAGCTGAGGGATGGGGCAGGAGAGATGTCAAATTCACAGACAGAGCGATGGATGCAATGACTGACCATCCATTATATAAAAGTATAGTTTTAACCACGTTTGAGGCTATACAGTGTTTGTTTACAATTATAGTGTGTGCAAACAGTGGAGGAAAACAAGCTTATATTGTGGGTTCTGATCGTGTACGACAGTTGAACTCATGTGGCATTTAGAAGTTATATTCTTCAAGAATCAATGGAAATATATAATTATTTTATATTATAAGTAAAAAAAAAAAAAAATGGATGTATCAATTGCAGATTGCCCCTTAAATGGCCGTATGATTGTTGTATGATTCTGGACTGGTATGACTCCCCAGGGCAGGTGTACAGAGAGGCTACCGCTGAGTCCCAAAATGGCTTTCTATTCCCTATATCGTGCACTATGGGTCCTGGTCAAAAGTGGTACACTATATAGGGAATAAGAGGCCCGTTTGGGAAGCAACCGACATAGACTGTTGGTCCTCTGAGACCTGTAGAACCCAGCTGGATTTCCACTACCATGTCCTGATTGGGACAGCAGCTGTGGAGGTCATAGAACTGTCTGGATCTGTGTCTGTCTGTCTGTCTGTCTGTCTGTCTGTCTGTCTGTCTGTCTGTCTGTCTGTCTGTCTGTCTGTCTGTCTGTCTGTCTGTCTGTCTGGCTGTCTGTCTGTCTGGCTGTCTGGCTGTCTGGCTGTCTGGCTGACTGGCTGGCTGTGGAGTAAAGGTGGTCTTTGATGTTAAACCACCTGGGCTCAGAAATAAATTGAGTCTTCTCTTAGCCCACACCAACATGTATGCATACTGTAGGCACACAGGCACAGATGGACGTGCGTGCAGGGGTACACATTCAGACAGACAGACACAGACACATAGACTCCCACCCCACACACCAACACACACACCAACACACACCAACACAAACACACACCAACACACACACACCAACACACACACACACACCAACACACACACACTCCTGTTATCTCCCAGCTGCAATCCCCAGGTGGTGTTATCCAAATGTGTGTGTGTGTGTGTGTGTGTGTGTGTGTGTGTGTGTGTGTGTGTCCAAATGTGTGTGTGTGTGTGTGTGTGTGTGTGTGTGTGTGTGTGTGTGTGTGTGTGTGTGTGTGTGTGTGTGTGTGTGTGTGTGTGTGTGTGTGTGTTCATTGTCCACACAGGAGAGAGGGGCTTGGCTTGGAATACAAATACCATAATACAATCATAGTGTTGAAACATATTGTCCACTAATTGTAACGGTCGTCGTAATCCTCCTCCTCGGACGAGGAGGAGAGGCGAGAAGGATCAGACCAATATGCGGAGTGGTTTGTGTCCATGATTATTTATTAACAAAATAACCGGAACACTAACGAAACAAAATGACAAAAGAGAAACGAACCGACAAACAGTCCCGTGTGGCACGAATACAGACACGAGATACAAACACCCACAAAACACACGTGAATCCCCGGCTGCCTAAGTATGACTCTCAATCAGGGACAACGATTGACAGCTGTCTCTGATTGAGAATCATACCCGGCCGAACACAAACATCCCAAAATAGAAATAACACATCGACAACCCACCCCAACTCACGCCCTGACCAACTAAATAAACACAAGAAAAAGGAAAACACAGGTCAGGAACGTGACACTAATTTACATTTACATTTTAGTCATTTAGCAGACGCTCTTATCCAGAGCGACTTACAGTAGAGTGCATACATTTTATTACATTTACATACTGAGACAAGGATATCCCTACCGGCCAAACCCTCCCTAACCCGGACGACGCTATGCCAATTATGCGTCGCCCCACGGACCTCCCGGTCGCGGCCGGCTGCGACAGAGCCTGGGCGCGAACCCAGAGACTCTGGTGGCGTAGCTAGCACTGCGATGCAGTGCCCTAGACCACTGCGCCACCCGTGAGGTCTCTCAGCCAACATAAAATATATTACTGTTATCATCATTCTGTTATTCAACCACGACTCTTCAAAATGTCCTCTCCATCCCACCTTTTTCTTGTCCTTACTTGACATGCAGTGTGAGGGCTGTATCTCTATCGGCAAGTGGTGGTTTCAGCCTGTATAGGAACGTGCTGTAACCAGTTTGCTGCTAGACACACAAGGAGCTCTGAAAAGAAGAGGGAGAGGCTTTACAAAGACTATAGATACCACAGATGTGAGACAGAAAACAATGGGTGATTTTTATATACCACGTCATCCGCTTGACCTTTACGCCAGAAATACAGCTTGTTCTATCACCGTAGACATAATTTAGTGACTTCTTGTTATGGCAATGAGATGGTTGGAGAGTTAGTTAACATAAATGTGGATGCTTTACTCCAAGATCGGTTTAGTTATATCCTGTCTTGTTTTATGCCTGGTCTTTAGTGTTAACTCCTCTGTCAATGGCTTGTTACAAAATTAAGTCAGAGTTTATTGTTAGAGTCGTACACATAAATCCCTCTCCAAAATTACCATGCATCCAAATCCCATTCATTCATCAGGCTGCAGTGTTAAAATGTCCTTTAGCCATTCAGTCAGCCATCGATTGGAAGAACGTGTTAGAAAGGGAGAGGGAGAGAGAGAGAAAGGGAGACGGAGGGAGAAGGGGAGACGGAGAGAGAAGGGGAGACGGAGAGAGAAGGGGAAAGGGAGGGAGAGAGAAGGGGAAAGGGAGGGAGAGAGAAGGGGAAAGGGAGGGAGAGAGAAGGGGAGGGAGAAAGAAAGGGAGAGAGAGCGCGAGAGAGAGAGAGAGGGAGGCGGAGAGAGAAAAGGAGAGGGAGGCGTAGAGAGAAAAAGAGAGGGAGGCAGAGAGACAAAAGGAGAGGGAGGTGGAGAGAGAAGGGGAGAGGGAGGCGGAGAGAGAAGGGGAGGGAGAAAGAAACGAGAGAGAGAGAGAGGGAGGCGGAGAGAGAAGGGGAGAGGGAGGTGGAGAGAGAAGGGGAGGGAGAAAGAAACGAGAGAGAGAGAGAGAGAGGGAGGGAGGCGGAGAGAGAAAAGGAGAGGGAGGCGGAGAGAGAAAAGGAGAGGGAGGCGGAGAGACAAAAGGCGAGGGAGGCGGAGAGAGAAGGGGAGAGGGAAGGGGAGGGAGAAAGAAACAAGAGAGAGGGAGAGAGAGAGGGAGGCGGACAGAGAAAAGGCGAGGGAGGCGGAGAGAGAAAAGGAGAGGGAGAGAAGGGGAGGGAGAGAGAAGGGGAGGGAGAGAGAAGGGGAGGGAGAAAGAAACAAGAGAGAGGGAGAGAGAAAAAGTGAGGGAGAGAGAGAGAGAGAGAGAGAGAGAAAGCGAGAAAGAGAGAGAGGGAGAAAGTCTTACCTTGGTAGAGGTTCAGAGACACAGAGGATGTAATGTTAACAGTGGTGGAAAAAGTACTCAACTGTCATACATGAGTGAGGGTAAAGCTAACGTTAATAGAAAACGACTCAAGTAAAAAGGAAAGTCACCCAGTAAAATACTACTTGAGTAAAAGTCTTAAAGTATCTGGTTTTAAATGTACTTAAGTACAGTGGTAGTAAATGTACTCAATTGTCATACTTGAGTGAAGTAAAAAAGTAAAGGTAAACGCTATACATCAAATTCCTGATATTAAGCAAACAATGAATATGCCTGTACAGATACTCGAAAACCTACTTAAAGCTGCAATATGCAACTTCTTGGGTGACCCGACCAAATTCTCATAGACATAAGAGTTATAGACCTGTCATTCTCATTGCAAGCAGGTCTAAGAAATGGTAGATCTGTTCTATGCTTCCCGTTCTAATGGTTTGTTTTTACTCATTTACTTCCTGTTTTGTACACCAGCTTCAAACAGCTGAAAATCCAACATTTTTGCTTATGAAAAATATATTTCACAGCTGTTTAAATGGTACCATGATTCTCTACACAAGGACTGCTTGTTTTGGCTATAGATGGTGTAGATGAGGCTGGGTCTAGTCAGGTTATAGATGGTGGTGTAGATGAGGCTGGGTCTAGTCAGGTTATTATGCAAACTATTAGAATTTTAGCAACCAGGAAATGTTTGCATATTGCACCTTTTAGCATAGCCCATTTTGATTGGCTGTAAGCCTGATGGGATATGATGTGATTTATCACACGAGGCTATTACTCTGTCTGCTCCAGGGTTGGGACCAATCATTTTATTTAACTAGGCAAGTCAGTTAAGAACAAATTGTTATTTACAATGATGGCCAAGGAACAGTGGGTTAACTGCCTTGTTCAGGGGGCAGAACGACAGATTTGTACCTTGTCAGCTCGGCGATTAGAGCTCGCAACCTTTCGATTACTTGCCCAACACTCTAACCACTAGGCTACCTGCCACCCCAGCCAGAGGGCGGCAGGAATAATTGAAGGCAGTCAATTTAGGAAGTGATTTAAATTGAACGTTGAAAAATTAAATAACTTTTGAAGTAAATATCTTCTACTTTTCAGTTAATTTAGAAGTCATTGAAAATATGCCCTGTTTTACTGAATTGAAATGTCAGTTTACTTCCTGAATTGGAATGTGAGTTTACTTCCTGAATTGGAATGTCAGTTTACTTCCTGAATTGGAATGTCAGTTTACTTCCTGAATTGGAATGTCAGTTTACTTCCTGAATTGACTGACCTCCAACCCTGGACTGTTCAGTCTGCTATCTCCCTGCACCGTCAGGCTCCTGATAACATTTTATCACTATTGATTGTGATGTTTAGCCAGAGGCTGGTGGTGTCCTTGGCTGTGAAACACGCTGTGTCCTCAGTACAGCCCTGAGTCTCTGTCTGTGTCCTCAATACAGCCTTGAGTCTCTGGTTGTGTCCTCACAACAGCCCTGAGTCTCTAGCTGTGTCCTCAAAACAACCCAGAGTCTCTGGCTGTTTACTGACTGTAGTACAGTGCTGTTCTTCTGAGGAAACTTTCCTCACCCATGGTTTCCTTTTCTTTGAAGTAAAAAAATGAGGACTGTTAGTTTAGTTTCCTGGGGTTTAAACGGCGTGGTGTGTACGATGGCTTCGCAGCCTAGCGCGGAGGAGACGCTGTCGATACGGCATGGATTCAGGTGTGTTCCTGAGAACGGAGTTAAGGTGGAGGAGGTTCTGCTCGCGGTCGGTGAACAGGTAGGAGCTGAATTTATACATTCTGCTTCCAGAATGAACAGAGCTGTGGTTGTGTTCATGAAAAGAGTACATTTAGTGAGCAGGCTGATTGCTAATGGATATTTGTAAGGGATGTGATGGTGCCCATTTCTCCTCTTTCGACTCCTTTGACAAGGGTGGTAGTTGTGACTCTGCCTCCGTTTATTACGGATGATCAAATCTGGAAAAAGCTGAGTCGTTTTGGTACGTTTGCTAGCGTTTTTTGTGTACTGTCGGCAGGTTTTCAGGCAGATGCCGTTTAGCATGTTGTTAGTTCCGGAGGTAAGTGTTCATGTTTCTGAATAGCAATGAGCAACAGTTAAATGTGCATTTTAAAGTGAGGCATGGGGAGGGGCTCTATAAAGGGTTTGCCAGAACAGATTTGATCTTTAGTGTTTTGAGTGTTGGGGATTTAGAGCATACATAAAGGCCTTCGACAGGGTGAGGGTACAAGCGCCAGTGGGGGAAATTGAGTTCAACGTGGAGGGGGCCAGGAGACACAGGCAGCAGAGTCTGGGACTAGTCATGTTATATTTGGTGGTGTAGATGAGGCTGGGTCTAGTCATGTTATAGATGGTGTAGATGAGGCTGGGTCTAGTCAGGCTATAGATGGTGGTGTAGATGAGGCTGGGTCTAGTCATGTTATAGATGGTGGTGTAGATGAGGCTGGGTCTAGTCATGCTATAGATGGTGGTGTAGATGAGGCTGGGTCTAGTCAGGTTATAGATGGTGGTGTAGATGAGGCTGGGTCTAGTCAGGTTATAGATGGTGGTGTAGATAAGGCTGGGTCTAGTCGTGCTATGGATGGTGGTGTAGATGAGGCTGGGTCTAGTCAGGTTATAGATGGTGGTGTAGATAAGGCTGGGTCTAGTCATGCTATGGATGGTGGTGTAGATGAGGCTGGGTCTAGTCATGTTATAGATGGTGGTGTAGATAAGGCTGGGTCTAGTCATGCTATAGATGGTGGTGTAGATAAGGCTGGGTCTAGTCATGCTATGGATGGTGGTGTAGATGAGGCTGGGTCTAGTCAGGTTATAGATGGTGGTGTAGATGAGGCTGGGTCTAGTCATGCTATGGATGGTAGTGTAGATGAGGCTGGGTCTAGTCATGCTATGGATGGTGGTGTAGATGAGGCTGGGTCTAGTCATGCTATAGATGGTGGTGTAGATAAGGCTGGGTCTAGTCATGTTATAGATGGTGGTGTAGATGAGGCTGGGTCTAGTCATGCTATAGATGGTGGTGTAGATAAGGCTGGGTCTAGTCATGCTATGGATGGTAGTGTAGATGAGGCTGGGTCTAGTCATGCTATAGATGGTGGTGTAGATAAGGCTGGGTCTAGTCATGCTATGGATGGTGGTGTAGATGAGGCTGGGTCTAGTCATGCTATAGATGGTGGTGTAGATGAGGCTGGGTCTAGTCATGCTATGGATGGTGGTGTAGATGAGGCTGGGTCTAGTCGTGCTATAGATGGTGGTGTAGATGAGGCTGGGTCTAGTCATGCTATAGATGGTGGTGTAGATGAGGCTGGGTCTAGTCAGGTTATAGATGGTGGTGTAGATAAGGCTGGGTCTAGTCATGCTATGGATGGTGGTGTAGATGAGGCTAGGTTATGCTAGTGGATGAGGAGAGTATAGTGGGGAATTGTAAGAGACTAAGAGGGGAGGAGGAGGGTGTCATGCAGAAGAGGAAAGGGGAGGTGGGAGGGGAGAGGAGGGTGTCATGCAGAAGAGGAAAGGGGAGGTGGGAGGGGAGAGGCTGATGTGGTCAATGATGCCATGGAACCTTTTCCTGGTGCTGTGGAGGAGGCCCCGACCAGCACCAATTTTTCCGCTAGTGCAGACGACGACAGAGACTTTGGACTGGCAAGGGGGTCTGGAGGACTTGTTAGATTTTAACACTCCGAGCCTGGGGGAGTTTGAGGGGGTGGGAGGTAAAGCCCTCTACAACCTCTGCATTAAGGTTAGGAACATTAGGGTCCTAACAGGAGTGAAGGCACATCAGTGGCAGGGGGTATGTGGGGAGGAGAGTATGGTGGGTTTTAGATGGAGGGGGCTCTACAAACCCCCAGTACCAAAGAGGTCAGGGGACCTCCAGTGGAGGGTTCTACAAGGAGCCCTGGCCACTAACAGCTGGTTGGCACGGGTCGACCCAGGAGTCAGACAGAGGTGTCCTTTCTGTGTCATGAGTGAAACTGTGCATCATGTGTTTTCTGTGTACGCCAGGTTAATGTCATTAATGTCTCTGTTTTAATGTCTGTATACGCCGGGTTAATGTCATTAATGTCTCTGTTGTAATGTCTGTATACGCCAGGTTAATGTCATTAATGTCTCTATTGTAATGTCTGTATACGCCGGGTTAATGTCATTAATGTCTCTATTGTAATGTCTGTATACGCCAGGTTAATGTCATTAATGTCTCTATTGTAATGTCTGTATACGCCAGGTTAATGTCATTAATGTCTCTGTTGTAATGTCTGTATACGCCAGGTTAATGTCATTAATGTCTCTATTGTAATGTCTGTATACGCCAGGTTAATGTCATTAATGTCTCTGTTGTAATGTCTGTATACGCCAGGTTAATGTCATTAATGTCTCTATTGTAATGTCTGTATACGCCAGGTTAATGTCATTAATGTCTCTGTTGTAATGTCTGTATACGCCGGGTTAATGTCTCTATTGTAATGTCTGTATACGCCAGGTTAATGTCATTAATGTCTCTGTTGTAATGTCTGTATACGCCAGGTTAATGTCATTAATGTCTCTATTGTAATGTCTGTATACGCCAGGTTAATGTCATTAATGTCTCTGTTGTAATGTCTGTATACGCCAGGTTAATGTCATTAATGTTTCTGTTGTAATGTCTGTATACGCCGGGTTAATGTCATTAATGTCTCTGTTGTAATGTCTGTATACGCCGGGTTAATGTCTCTATTGTAATGTCTGTATACGCCAGGTTAATGTCATTAATGTCTCTATTGTAATGTCTGTATACGCCAGGTTAATGTCATTAATGTCTCTGTTTTAATGTCTGTATACGCCGGGTTAATGTCATTAATGTCTCTATTGTAATGTCTGTATACGCCAGGTTAATGTCATTAATGTCTCTGTTGTAATGTCTGTATACGCCAGGTTAATGTCATTAATGTCTCTATTGTAATGTCTGTATACGCCAGGTTAATGTCATTAATGTCTCTATTGTAATGTCTGTATACGCCAGGTTAATGTCATTAATGTCTCTGTTGTAATGTCTGTATACGCCAGGTTAATGTCATTAATGTCTCTATTGTAATGTCTGTATACGCCAGGTTAATGTCATTAATGTCTCTGTTGTAATGTCTGTATACGCCAGGTTAATGTCATTAATGTCTCTATTGTAATGTCTGTATACGCCAGGTTAATGTCATTAATGTCTCTGTTGTAATGTCTGTATACGCCAGGTTAATGTCATTAATGTCTCTATTGTAATGTCTGTATACGCCAGGTTAATGTCATTAATGTCTCTATTGTAATGTCTGTATACGCCAGGTTAATGTCATTAATGTCTCTGTTTTAATGTCTGTATACGCCGGGTTAATGTCATTAATGTCTCTGTTGTAATGTCTGTATACGCCAGGTTAATGTCATTAATGTCTCTATTGTAATGTCTGTATACGCCAGGTTAATGTCATTAATGTCTCTATTGTAATGTCTGTATACGCCGGGTTAATGTCATTAATGTCTCTGTTGTAATGTCTGTATACGCCAGGTTAATGTCATTAATGTCTCTATTGTAATGTCTGTATACGCCAGGTTAATGTCATTAATGTCTCTATTGTAATGTCTGTATACGCCAGGTTAATGTCATTAATGTCTCTATTGTAATGTCTGTATACGCCGGGTTAATGTCATTAATGTCTCTATTGTAATGTCTGTATACGCCAGGTTAATGTCATTAATGTCTCTATTGTAATGTCTGTATACGCCGGGTTAATGTCATTAATGTCTCTGTTGTAATGTCTGTATACGCCAGGTTAATGTCATTAATGTCTCTGTTGTAATGTCTGTATACGCCGGGTTAATGTCATTAATGTCTCTGTTGTAATGTCTGTATACGCCAGGTTAATGTCATTAATGTCTCTATTGTAATGTCTGTATACGCCAGGTTAATGTCATTAATGTCTCTGTTGTAATGTCTGTATACGCCAGGTTAATGTCATTAATGTCTCTATTGTAATGTCTGTATACGCCAGGTTAATGTCATTAATGTCTCTATTGTAATGTCTGTATACGCCGGGTTAATGTCATTAATGTCTCTATTGTAATGTCTGTATACGCCAGGTTAATGTCATTAATGTCTCTATTGTAATGTCTGTATACGCCGGGTTAATGTCTCTATTGTAATGTCTGTATACGCCAGGTTAATGTCATTAATGTCTCTGTTTTAATGTCTGTATACGCCAGGTTAATGTCATTAATGTCTCTGTTGTAATGTCTGTATACGCCAGGTTAATGTCATTAATGTCTCTATTGTAATGTCTGTATACGCCAGGTTAATGTCATTAATGTCTCTGTTGTAATGTCTGTATACGCCAGGTTAATGTCATTAATGTCTCTATTGTAATGTCTGTATACGCCAGGTTAATGTCATTAATGTCTCTATTGTAATGTCTGTATACGCCAGGTTAATGTCATTAATGTCTCTGTTGTAATGTCTGTATACGCCGGGTTAATGTCTCTATTGTAATGTCTGTATACGCCAGGTTAATGTCATTAATGTCTCTATTGTAATGTCTGTATACGCCAGGTTAATGTCATTAATGTCTCTATTGTAATGTCTGTATACGCCAGGTTAATGTCATTAATGTCTCTGTTGTAATGTCTGTATACGCCAGGTTAATGTCTCTATTGTAATGTCTGTATACGCCAGGTTAATGTCATTAATGTCTCTATTGTAATGTCTGTATACGCCAGGTTAATGTCATTAATGTCTCTGTTGTAATGTCTGTATACGCCGGGTTAATGTCTCTATTGTAATGTCTGTATACGCCAGGTTAATGTCATTAATGTCTCTATTGTAATGTCTGTATACGCCAGGTTAATGTCATTAATGTCTCTGTTGTAATGTCTGTATACGCCAGGTTAATGTCATTAATGTCTCTGTTGTAATGTCTGTATACGCCAGGTTAATGTCATTAATGTCTCTGTTGTAATGTCTGTATACGCCGGGTTAATGTCTCTATTGTAATGTCTGTATACGCCAGGTTAATGTCATTAATGTCTCTGTTGTAATGTCTGTATACGCCAGGTTAATGTCATTAATGTCTCTGTTGTAATGTCTGTATACGCCGGGTTAATGTCTCTGTTGTAATGTCTGTATACGCCAGGTTAATGTCATTAATGTCTCTATTGTAATGTCTGTATACGCCAGGTTAATGTCATTAATGTCTCTGTTGTAATGTCTGTATACGCCAGGTTAATGTCATTAATGTCTCTATTGTAATGTCTGTATACGCCAGGTTAATGTCATTAATGTCTCTGTTTTAATGTCTGTATACGCCAGGTTAATGTCATTAATGTCTCTATTGTAATGTCTGTATACGCCAGGTTAATGTCATTAATGTCTCTGTTGTAATGTCTGTATACGCCAGGTTAATGTCATTAATGTCTCTGTTTTAATGTCTGTATACGCCAGGTTAATGTCATTAATGTCTCTATTGTAATGTCTGTATACGCCGGGTTAATGTCATTAATGTCTCTATTGTAATGTCTGTATACGCCAGGTTAATGTCATTAATGTCTCTGTTTTAATGTCTGTATACGCCAGGTTAATGTCATTAATGTCTCTATTGTAATGTCTGTATACGCCAGGTTAATGTCATTAATGTCTCTGTTGTAATGTCTGTATACGCCAGGTTAATGTCATTAATGTCTCTGTTTTAATGTCTGTATACGCCGGGTTAATGTCATTAATGTCTCTATTGTAATGTCTGTATACGCCAGGTTAATGTCATTAATGTCTCTGTTGTAATGTCTGTATACGCCAGGTTAATGTCATTAATGTCTCTGTTGTAATGTCTGTATACGCCGGGTTAATGTCATTAATGTCTCTATTGTAATGTCTGTATACGCCAGGTTAATGTCATTAATGTCTCTGTTTTAATGTCTGTATACGCCAGGTTAATGTCATTAATGTCTCTATTGTAATGTCTGTATACGCCAGGTTAATGTCATTAATGTCTCTATTGTAATGTCTGTATACGCCAGGTTAATGTCATTAATGTCTCTGTTTTAATGTCTGTATACGCCGGGTTAATGTCATTAATGTCTCTATTGTAATGTCTGTATACGCCAGGTTAATGTCATTAATGTCTCTATTGTAATGTCTGTATACGCCAGGTTAATGTCATTAATGTCTCTATTGTAATGTCTGTATACGCCGGGTTAATGTCATTAATGTCTCTATTGTAATGTCTGTATACGCCAGGTTAATGTCATTAATGTCTCTGTTTTAATGTCTGTATACGCCAGGTTAATGTCATTAATGTCTCTATTGTAATGTCTGTATACGCCAGGTTAATGTCATTAATGTCTCTGTTGTAATGTCTGTATACGCCGGGTTAATGTCATTAATGTCTCTATTGTAATGTCTGTATACGCCAGGTTAATGTCATTAATGTCTCTGTTGTAATGTCTGTATACGCCAGGTTAATGTCATTAATGTCTCTATTGTAATGTCTGTATACGCCGGGTTAATGTCATTAATGTCTCTGTTTTAATGTCTGTATACGCCAGGTTAATGTCATTAATGTCTCTGTTGTAATGTCTGTATACGCCGGGTTAATGTCATTAATGTCTCTGTTGTAATGTCTGTATACGCCAGGTTAATGTCATTAATGTCTCTGTTGTAATGTCTGTATACGCCGGGTTAATGTCATTAATGTCTCTGTTGTAATGTCTGTATACGCCAGGTTAATGTCATTAATGTCTCTATTGTAATGTCTGTATACGCCGGGTTAATGTCATTAATGTCTCTGTTTTAATGTCTGTATACGCCAGGTTAATGTCATTAATGTCTCTGTTGTAATGTCTGTATACGCCGGGTTAATGTCATTAATGTCTCTGTTGTAATGTCTGTATACGCCAGGTTAATGTCATTAATGTCTCTGTTGTAATGTCTGTATACGCCGGGTTAATGTCATTAATGTCTCTGTTGTAATGTCTGTATACGCCGGGTTAATGTCATTAATGTCTCTGTTGTAATGTCTGTATACGCCAGGTTAATGTCATTAATGTCTCTATTGTAATGTCTGTATACGCCAGGTTAATGTCATTAATGTTTCTGTTGTAATGTCTGTATACGCCGGGTTAATGTCATTAAAGTCTCTGTTGTAATGTCTGTATACGCCAGGTTAATGTCATTAATGTCTCTGTTGGAATGTCTGTGAGTGAGATTGGGGGTGGAGTTTACTGTCGGGATGTTTAAAATGGGACACAGGTATTCGAATAAGGAAAAGGCCAAATGTATGTTGATGAATTTTCTGTTTGCTCAGTTGGTTATTTGACTAACAAGGAGGAACAGGGTCAAAGGTTGGGGGATAACAGACTCTTTACTATTATTTAATGGGATGGTCTCTGCGTGCCTTTGGGTGGAAGATAGGGTGGAGATATGGTGTGTGTGTTTGGTGGGGGGGGGTCATGTCTGTACAGCTGGGGAAGATGGGTAGGATATATGGTTGTAGAAGTGGTGAGGTTTTGGTTATCGTGTTGGTTTGTATCGTGGGGTAGAGGGCAAGGTGAGTATATAGCACAAGGAATATTTGGTTTTAACGGGGGGAGAGGTGGTGATGCTTTCATGAAATTAAATAAGGATGTATCATTAAAGACAGACACAGTCAAAAGTCTCTCTCTCTCTCTCTCTCTCTCTCTCTCTCTCTCTCTCTCTCTCTCTCACTCTGACCTCTCTCTCTCTACCCTTCTCTCTCTCTCTTTCTCTCTCTCTCTCTCTCTCTCTCGCTCTACCCTTCTCTCTCTCTCTCACTCTGACCTCTCTCTCTCTACCCTTCTCTCTCTCTCTTTCTCTCTCTCTCTCCCTCTCTCTCTCTACCCTTCTCTCTCTCTCTCTAAATTTTTTTTTTTTTTAACTATAACTAACTTATAACTAAATAACGGTCATCTTCACCATTACATCGGTACTACAACTACTATCATCATTACCACCACTACCACCACCACCATCATTAAACTGCTATCATTACCATTACCACCCATACCACTACTATTTGGAATGATAAACAACAATAATAATAGTAATAACAATAACAGTAATAACAATAACAGTCATAATAAGTAAGTTACTGCTTACTATGCAGATGTTATTATTCAGTGTCCCTCAGGCTATGGCAGGCAAATACATATTTGGCTGCAAAAGGAGCCATTGCTCCTTCGCCCATGAGTATTTTTAGTTTTTCCTCTGGGTTTAATAAGTTAAAATTTGGAATAAATGTAGTCATTTCTGTGAATAATGAATCTCTTGGTGAGGAATATTTATCACAGTAAAGGAGAAAGTGCATCTCTGTTTCTACCTCCCCTGTCGTGCAGTGACCACATACACGCTCCTCTTTGGGTAGCCATGTCTTTTTATGTCTGCCGGTTTCTATTGCCAATCGGTGGTCACTCAGCCTGTACTTGGTAATGATCTGTCTCTGCTTCGTATCTCTGACAGAGTAGAGATATTCAGCCAATTCATATTCTCTGTTTAGGGTCAGATAGCAATTTAGCCGGCTTTGGGATTTTGTTTCGTTTTTCCAATGTTGTATATATGAGTCCTTTGATTGGTTCATGATGTCTCTCTCTCTCTCTCTCTCTCTCTCTCTCTCTCTCTCTCTCTCTCTCTCTCTCTCTCTCTCTCTCTCTCTCTCTCTCTCTACCCTTCTCTCTCTCTCTCTCTCTACCCTTCTCTCTCACTCTGACCTCTCGCTCTCTCTCTACCCTTCTCTCTCTCTCTCTCTCTCTACCCTGCTCTCTCTCACGTGGGTTATATACAGTGAGCTCTAACAGCATTGGGACAGTGACACATTTGTTGTTGTTTTTGACTCTGTACTCCAAAACTTTGGATTTGAAATGACACGATGACTATGAGGTGAAAGGTCAGACTGTCAGCTTTAATTTGAAGAGGTTTTCATCCATATCGGGTGAACCGTTTGAAACTGGGACCAAAAGGTGGGCAACGTGCTTCATTATTGGCTACGGGGATATTAATATGCCTGAGGGGTTTGTGTGACTGGAATTCAAATCTCAACTGTCTGGACTCCAGCCCATCATCTACACATTAGTCTCTGTAAGATGACATGACAGTTGATAGACTTAAGCCTGGTCTGGAACTAAATGGGCTTTAGCTAAGTGTTCCGTAATATGTGATAGGCCTACAGAGATCATGTAATCCGTTGTGACCGTGATTCAGCTAACAGTATAATTAGTGATATTAATTAAGATTAGAAAAGTGAATTCCCCAAAACAAGGAGCGACACTTTCATTCCAACAACTGGCGAAAGTATCTCAGGTGTGTCTTGTGAAATAGATTTGATCTGGATGAGAATAACCTGTATTTCTAAAGGTTGTCAATGTGTGAAGCATGGTGCGCTCCTCAATCTCTCCTCTCCCTGCAGATTGAGGAGATAGTGACCCGTATCCAGGATGAGACCGAGGGCGTTCCCATCAGAACTGTCAAGAGCTTCCTGACCAAGATACCCAGCGTCGTCACAGGTGAGAGTGCAGCTGCGGCCGGCGTGTGTGTGTGTGTGTGTGTGTGTGTGTCTGTGTGTGTGTGTGTGTGTGTGTGTGTGTGTGTGTGTGTGTGTGTGTGTGTGTGTGTGTGTGTGTGTGTGTGTGTGTGTGTGTGTGTGTGTGTGTGTGTGTGTGTCTAGCCACGGCACCACCAAATAATTGATGGCCACTCTTATGATTCATCCCGTCTCAGGATCTATTACCTTAGTGGGCCATGAGCAGAGAGGCCTATCAATAAACACTATTACTCCACAGACACGCACACACACACATAGATACACACACACACACACACACATACATACACGGACACAGCGCAGAACCACAGGCCAGAAATCGAATAAATGATGTGGAAGGCAGCGCTTCTGTAGTCATTGTTTTCGTTCTCATTCTCTCTCTCTCTCTATCTCTCTATCCCAATTGCATTTTCCGATGCAGACAGTTCAAGGTTTTTTTTTTACAGGGGGAGGTTAATATTGAGTAAATAGTAACTACAGTTTATTCGCTCTGTGGTCTACCTCTGCCAAAGTAAAGAAAAGCTTACACCTACGTGTGTGTGTGTGTGTGTGTTGTTCATCTTCCATAACAGTCCTCTGTCTCTTGTCTCTACCAGGTGCAGACATAGTGCAGTGGCTGATGAAGAACCTAGCCATTGAGGATCCAGGTGGGTAAATGCTTTTTTGAAGCTTTGTATTCAATGGCAATTAAAGTTTTGTTTAAAGAATGTATTACATGTGTGATAGACCCTGCTAGGGCTCCCGAGTGGCGCAGTGGTCTAAGGCACAGTGCTAGAGGCGTCACTACAGTCCCTGGTTCGAATCCAGGCTGTATCACATCCGGCCGTGATTGGGAGTCCATATAGGGCGGCGCACAATTGGCCCAGCGTCGTCCGGGTTTGGCCGGGGTAGGCCGTCATTGTAAATAAGAATTTGTTCTTCACTGACTTGCCTAGTTAAATAAACTCTTAATAGAACATGTATTGCATGTTTGTAATTGTCTCTTCCTGGTTACTGTACATGGATATAGTTGAAGATAATGAGCTTTGTGTTTAAATACTGAAACATCTTAATAAGCAGGCAGTAAAGACGTGATAGACCCTTTATAAACTATTACTACCACGGGTGTTTACATGTAAGTAAATCGCTGACTGTGTCCCATTCTTTACCTTGCCCCACGTAGCTGAGGCCATACACATCGGGAGTCTGATTGCTGCTCAGGGATATCTCTTCCCCATCTCTGATCACGTTCTGTCACTCAAAGACGACGGAACCTTCTATCGCTTCCAGGTGAGCAGTAGGACCATATAAGGCCGCTTCCAGGTGAGTAGTAGGACCATATAAGGCAGCTTCCAGGTGAGTAGTAGGACCATATAAGGCAGCTTCCAGGTGAGCAGTAGGACCACATAAGGCAGCTTCCAGGTGAGCAGTAGGACCACATAAGGCAGCTTCCAGGTGAGCAGTAGGACCACATAAGGCAGCTTCCAGGTGAGCAGTAAGACCACATAAGGCAGCTTCCAGGTGAGCAGTAGGACCACATAAGGCAGCTTCCAGGTGAGCAGTAGGACCATATAAGGCAGCTTCCAGATGAGCAGTAGGACCATATAAGGCAGCTTCCAGGTGACCATCACCATAGGCTAAAGACATTTAATTTGATAAGGAAGCAAAAATGAGACAAAGAGGGATTACATTTGGTTCTGTGAATGTTCCCAGAACATTGCATTATGTTGTGGGAAAAGTGTAGGAACCTTCTCCCGTTAACAGCTAAAAACACAACATTTCATACATCTCTGCACTGCCAGTGAGTGAAACTGCACCAATGTGACCAGTTGTTCTCCCATGCACGTGTAGGCCACTTCCTACTCTCTTCCTCATGAGAGAAAAAAAATGAGAGAGCAAGACAGACATGGACAAGCGCTGTCTTGTGTTAATCTGAATGATAAGTATCAGACACTTTCCAGCTCAGTCCTGGAAGCGAGTCAAAACTCCCCTGATCCCTGAACCGTACCACACAATACCACATCCGCTAAGGTACTTCCTCTGTTTCTACACAGAGGATCCATGACCCCATTAAAAATGAACGGTGGAATATCCTGTGAAATATTTACCTCAACTGAACCCAAAGAGAGAACATTTAGGGGTCTGTATACACAAAGCCTCTCAGGAGGGCGCCGGAGAGGCTGGCTGCCGTTTTACCAATTGTGCTATTTTGTTTGTTTTTTTCACAGTGTTTGTAACTTACTTTGATTATAATGTTGATGCTTCCATCTCTTATGACCAAAAAGAGCTTCTGGATATCAGAACAGCGATTACTCACCTCAAACTGGACAAAGATGTTTCTTTAATGAGTCTGACAGGAAGGATAAAGTGTCTCTACCAGACAAGGCCCAAATCCCTGTCATTCACATGAAGAAAAGACGGAAATACAGGAGGCGCAGATCAGGGTGCCTTCTGAGAATTCGTTGGCGAGTGGGTAACCCGCCTCTACCATCTGTTCTATCAGCCAACGTGCAATCACTGGAGAATAAACTGGATGAGCTCCATTTGAGATTATCCTACCAACGGCACATAAAAATCTGAATCCTATGTTTCACTGAGTCGTGGCTGAACGACGACACGGATAATATACAGTTGGCTGTGTTTTCCGTGCATCGGCAGGACAGAGCAGCTAATTCTGGTAAAACGAGGGGTAACGGTGTGTGTCTATTTGTCAATAACAACTATTAAGGTAGTCTCGAGGTATTGCTCGCCTGAGGTAGAGTACCTCATGATAAGCTGTAGACCACACTATCTACCAAGAGAGTTTTCATCTATATTTTTCGTAGCTGTCTATTTACCACCACAAACTGACACTGGCACTAAGACCGACATCAACCAACTGGATAAGGCCATAAGAAAATGCTAATCCAGAAGTGACGCTACTAGGGGCCGGGGAACTTAATGCAGGAAAACTTAAATCCATTTTACTTAATTTCTACCAGCATGTCACATGATCAACCAGAGGAAAAAAAACTCTAGACCACCTTTACTCCACACACAGAGACGCATACAAAGCTCTCCCTCACCCTCCATTTGGAAAATCTGACCATAATTCTATTCTCCTGATTCCTGCTTACAAGCGAAAAACTAAAGCAGGAAGTACCGGCTCAATAAGGAAGTGGTCAGATGTTTTGCTAGACAGACTGTTTTGCTAGACAGACTGGATTCATCCAATGGCATGGAGGAGTATACCACCTCAGTCACCGGCTTCATCAATAAGTGCATCGACGACGTCTTCCCCACAGTGACCGTACGTACATATCCCAACCGGATTACAGGCAACATCCGCACCGAGCTAAAGGCTAGAGCTGTCGCTTTCAAGGAGCGTGACACCAATCCGGACGCTTATAAGAAATCCCGCTATGCCCTCAGACGAACCA
Organism: Salvelinus namaycush; assembly: GCF_016432855.1. NCBI lineage: Eukaryota > Metazoa > Chordata > Actinopteri > Salmoniformes > Salmonidae > Salvelinus > Salvelinus namaycush. The sequence continues at coordinate 141,134 of NW_024061228.1, forward strand.
TCAAACAGGCAAAGCGTCAGTACAGGACTAAGACTAAATCCTACTACACCGGCTCTGACGCTCATCGGATGTGGCAGGACTTTCATATTATTATGGATACAAAGGAAAACCCATCCGCGAGCTGCCCAGTAACGCAAGCCTACCAGACGAGCTAAATGCCTTTTATGCTCGCTTCGAGGCAAGCAACACTTAAGCATGTATGAGAGCACCAGCTGTTCCGGACGACTGTGTGATCATGCTCTCCATAGCCGATGTGAGCAAGATCTTTAAACAGGTCAACATTCACAAGGCCAGATGGATTACCAGGACGTGTACTCAAAGCATGCGCGGACAACTGGCAAGTGTCATCACTGACATTTTCAACCTCTCCCTGACTGAGTCTGTAATACCTTCATGTTTCAAGCAGACCACCATAGTCCCTGTGCCCAAGGAAGGGAAGGTAACCTGCCTAAATGATTAGCACTCACGTCGGTAGCCATGAAGTGCTTTGAAAGGCTGGTCATGGCTCACATCAACACCGTTATCCCAGAAACCCAAGACCCACTCCAATTTGCATACCGCCCCAACAGATCCACAGATGATGCTATCTCTAATGCACTCCACACTGCCCTTTCCCACCTGGACAAAAGGAACACCTATGTGAGAATTCTATTCATTGACTACAGCTCAGCGTTCAACACCATAGTGCCCTCAAAGCTCATCACAAGGCTAAGGACCCTGGGACTAAACACCTCCCTCTGCAACTGGATCCTGAACTTCCTGACGGGCCGCCCCCAGGTGGTAAGGGTAGGCAACAACACATCTGCCGCGCTGATCCTCAACACGGGGGCCCCTCAGGGGTGTGTGCTTAGTCCCCTGCTGTACTCCCTGTTCACTTACGACTGTGTGGCCAAACACAACTCCAACACCATAATTAAGTTTGCTGACACCACAGTGGTGGTAGGCCTGATCACCGACAACAATGAGACAGCCTATAGGGAGGAGGTCAGAGACCTGGCAGTGTGGTGCCAGGACAACAACCTCTCCCTCAACATGAGCAAGATAAAGGAGATGATCATGGACTACAGGAAATGGAGGGCCGAACACTCTCCCATTCAAATCAAACTTTATTAGTCACATGCGCCGAATACAATAGGTGTAGACCTTACAGTGAAATGCTTACTTACAAGCCCATAACCAACAATGCAGTTTTACGATGTGAAATAATTAAGGAGCAGCAGTAAATAACAATAGCGGGGCCATGTACAGGGGTTCATTCACATCGACAGGGCTGTAGTGGAGCGGGTCGAGAGTTTAAAGTTCCTTGGTATCCACATCACCAACAAACTATCATGGTCCAAACACACTAAGAACGTTGTGAAGAGTGCACAACAATGCCTTTCCTCCTCAGGAGACTAAAAAGATTTGGCATGGGTCCCCAGAACATTCGGACCGGTTGCATCACCTCCTGGTATGGCAACTGCTTGGCATCCGACCATAAGGCGCTACAGAGGGTAGTGCGTACAGCCCAGTACATCGCTGGGGCCAAGTTTCCTGCCATCCAGGAACTATATACCAGGCAGTGTCAGAGGAAGGCCCAAAAAATTGTCAGACTACAGTCACCCAAGTCATAGACTGTTCTCTCTGCTACCGCACTGCAAGCGGTACCGGAGCACCAAGTCTAGGTCCAAAAGGCTCCTTAACAACTTCTAACACCAAGCTATAAGACTGCTGAACAATGAATCAAATGGCCACCCGGACTATTTCCCTTGACCCCCCCTCCCCTTTATTTTTACACTGCTGCTATTCGCTGTTTATTATCTATACATAGTCACCTTACCCCCACCTACATGTACAAATTACCTCGACTAACCTGTACCCCCGCACACTGACTCGGTACCAGTACCCCCTGTATATAGCCTCATTATTGTTATTTTATTGTGTTACTTAAAAATATATATATATTACTTTGGTTTAGTTAGTAAATATTTTCTTAACTCTGTTTTCTTTTTTGCATTGTTGGTTAAGGGCTTGTCAGGAAGCATTTCACGGTAAGGTCTACACCTGTTGTATTCAGCAGGTCTACAGCTGTTGTATTCAGCATTTCACGGTAAGGTCGACACCTGTTGTATTCAGCAGGTCGACACCTGTTGTATTCAGCATTTCACGGTAAGGTCGACACCTGTTGTATTCAGCAGGTCTACAGCTGTTGTATTCAGCATTTCACGGTAAGGTCGACACCTGTTGTATTCAGCATTTCACGGTAAGGTCGACACCTGTTGTATTCAGCATTTCACGGTGAGGTCGACACCTGTTGTATTCAGCATTTCACGGTAAGGTCGACACCTGTTGTATTCAGCATTTCACGGTAAGGTCGACACCTGTTGTATTCAGCATTTCACGGTAAGGTCGACACCTGTTGTATTCAGCATTTCACGGTAAGGTCGACACCTGTTGTATTCAGCATTTCACGGTAAGGTCGACACCTGTTGTATTCAGCATTTCACGGTAAGGTCGACACCTGTTGTATTCAGCATTTCACGGTAAGGTCGACACCTGTTGTATTCAGCATTTCACGGTAAGGTCGACACCTGTTGTATTCAGCATTTCACGGTAAGGTCGACACCTGTTGTATTCAGCATTTCACGGTAAGGTCGACACCTGTTGTATTCAGCATTTCACGGTAAGGTCGACACCTGTTGTATTCAGCATTTCACGGTAAGGTCGACACCTGTTGTATTCAGCATTTCACGGTAAGGTCGACACCTGTTGTATTCAGCAGGTCTACAGCTGTTGTATTCAGCATTTCACGGTAAGGTCGACACCTGTTGTATTCAGCAGGTCTACAGCTGTTGTATTCAGCATTTCACGGTAAGGTCGACACCTGTTGTATTCAGCATTTCACGGTAAGGTCGACACCTGTTGTATTCAGCAGGTCTACAGCTGTTGTATTCAGCATTTCACGGTAAGGTCGACACCTGTTGTATTCAGCATTTCACGGTAAGGTCGACACCTGTTGTATTCAGCATTTCACGGTGAGGTCGACACCTGTTGTATTCAGCATTTCACGGTAAGGTCGACACCTGTTGTATTCAGCATTTCACGGTAAGGTCGACACCTGTTGTATTCAGCATTTCACGGTAAGGTCGACACCTGTTGTATTCAGCATTTCACGGTAAGGTCGACACCTGTTGTATTCAGCATTTCACGGTAAGGTCGACACCTGTTGTATTCAGCATTTCACGGTAAGGTCGACACCTGTTGTATTCAGCATTTCACGGTAAGGTCGACACCTGTTGTATTCAGCATTTCACGGTAAGGTCGACACCTGTTGTATTCAGCATTTCACGGTAAGGTCGACACCTGTTGTATTCAGCATTTCACGGTAAGGTCGACACCTGTTGTATTCAGCATTTCACGGTAAGGTCGACACCTGTTGTATTCAGCATTTCACGGTAAGGTCGACACCTGTTGTATTCAGCATTTCACGGTAAGGTCGACACCTGTTGTATTCAGCATTTCACGGTAAGGTCGACACCTGTTGTATTCAGCATTTCACGGTAAGGTTTACACCTGTTGTATTCAGCATTTCACGGTAAGGTCGACACCTGTTGTATTCAGCATTTCACGGTAAGGTCGACACCTGTTGTATTCAGCATTTCACGGTAAGGTCGACACCTGTTGTATTCAGCATTTCACGGTAAGGTCGACACCTGTTGTATTCAGCATTTCACGGTAAGGTTTACACCTGTTGTATTCAGCATTTCACGGTAAGGTCGACACCTGTTGTATTCAGCATTTCACGGTAAGGTCGACACCTGTTGTATTCAGCATTTCACGGTAAGGTTTACACCTGTTGTATTCAGCATTTCACGGTAAGGTCGACACCTGTTGTATTCAGCATTTCACGGTAAGGTCGACACCTGTTGTATTCAGCATTTCACGGTAAGGTCGACACCTGTTGTATTCAGCATTTCACGGTAAGGTCGACACCTGTTGTATTCAGCATTTCACGGTAAGGTCGACACCTGTTGTATTCAGCATTTCACGGTAAGGTCGACACCTGTTGTATTCAGCATTTCACGGTAAGGTCGACACCTGTTGTATTCAGCATTTCACGGTAAGGTCGACACCTGTTGTATTCAGCATTTCACGGTAAGGTCGACACCTGTTGTATTCAGCATTTCACGGTAAGGTCGACACCTGTTGTATTCAGCATTTCACGGTAAGGTCGACACCTGTTGTATTCAGCATTTCACGGTAAGGTCGACACCTGTTGTATTCAGCATTTCACGGTAAGGTCGACACCTGTTGTATTCAGCATTTCACGGTAAGGTCGACACCTGTTGTATTCAGCATTTCACGGTAAGGTCGACACCTGTTGTATTCAGCATTTCACGGTAAGGTCGACACCTGTTGTATTCAGCATTTCACGGTAAGGTCGACACCTGTTGTATTCAGCATTTCACGGTAAGGTCTACACCTGTTGTATTCAGCATTTCACGGTAAGGTCGACACCTGTTGTATTCAGCATTTCACGGTAAGGTCGACACCTGTTGTATTCAGCATTTCACGGTAAGGTCGACACCTGTTGTATTCAGCATTTCACGGTAAGGTCGACACCTGTTGTATTCAGCATTTCACGGTAAGGTCGACACCTGTTGTATTCAGCATTTCACGGTAAGGTCGACACCTGTTGTATTCAGCATTTCACGGTAAGGTCGACACCTGTTGTATTCAGCATTTCACGGTAAGGTCGACACCTGTTGTATTCAGCATTTCACGGTAAGGTCGACACCTGTTGTATTCAGCATTTCACGGTAAGGTCGACACCTGTTGTATTCAGCATTTCACTGTAAGGTTTACACCTGTTGTATTCAGCATTTCACTGTAAGGTTTACACCTGTTGTATTCAGCATTTCACTGTAAGGTTTACACCTGTTGTATTCAGCATTTCACTGTAAGGTTTACACCTGTTGTATTCAGCATTTCACGGTAAGGTCTACTACACCTGTTGTATTCAGCATTTCACGGTAAGGTCGACACCTGTTGTATTCAGCATTTCACTGTAAGGTTTACACCTGTTGTATTCAGCATTTCACGGTAAGGTCGACACCTGTTGTATTCAGCATTTCACTGTAAGGTTTACACCTGTTGTATTCGGCATTTCACGGTAAGGTTTACACCTGTTGTATTCAGCATTTCACGGTAAGGTTTACACCTGTTGTATTCAGCATTTCACGGTAAGGTCGACACCTGTTGTATTCAGCATTTCACTGTAAGGTTTACACCTGTTGTATTCAGCATTTCACGGTAAGGTCGACACCTGTTGTATTCAGCATTTCACTGTAAGGTTTACACCTGTTGTATTCAGCATTTCACGGTAAGGTTTACACCTGTTGTATTCAGCATTTCACGGTAAGGTTTACACCTGTTGTATTCAGCATTTCACGGTAAGGTTTACACCTGTTGTATTCAGCATTTCACGGTAAGGTCGACACCTGTTGTATTCAGCATTTCACGGTAAGGTCGACACCTGTTGTATTCAGCATTTCACGGTAAGGTCGACACCTGTTGTATTCAGCATTTCACTGTAAGGTCGACACCTGTTGTATTCAGCATTTCACGGTAAGGTCGACACCTGTTGTATTCAGCATTTCACGGTAAGGTCGACACCTGTTGTATTCGGCGTTTCACGGTAAGGTCGACACCTGTTGTATTCAGCATTTCACGGTAAGGTCGACACCTGTTGTATTCAGCATTTCACGGTAAGGTCGACACCTGTTGTATTCAGCATTTCACGGTAAGGTCGACACCTGTTGTATTCAGCATTTCACGGTAAGGTCGACACCTGTTGTATTCAGCATTTCACGGTAAGGTCGACACCTGTTGTATTCAGCATTTCACGGTAAGGTCGACACCTGTTGTATTCGGCGCATGTGACTAATACAATGTGATTTGATTTGATCTAGGATCAGGTGCCATATAATCCATATAATGTTACTCCCAGAAGGCTCAGAGACCTTCACAGAGGGAAAACAGAACACTTGAATATGTTCTAAATGGCAATCTATTCCCTATACTGTGTAGTGCACTACATTTGACCAGAGGTCTATGGGCCCTGGTCAAAAGTAGTGCACTACATAGGGAATAGTGCGCCAATTTGGGATGCACTCCAAATGCAATTTCAACTCCTGCCTACTCCACTCGCTGTGCAGATTACATGATAGCAATAAATGAATTCATGCCAGCCCCTTTTTATCTGTCTGAAGTTTTCACAGCATGACACACGTCTCTTGGAAAGCAGTCTACTGTATATATATCTTTCTGTTGAATCAACTATATATCTTTACAAATGGACAGATTTTTTACTGTTAAGTTATTGACTAATATTGTCCCCGTGCTTCTCTGCACACCTCTCTTCTTTCTATTCCTCTCCTAACTATTCCTCCCGTCATCCTCACTCCTCTGTCCAAACGTCTCTCCGTTCTCCATCCCTCTGACTCCTCAGGCTCCATATTTCTGGCCTTCTAACTGTTGGGAGCCAGAGAACACAGACTATGGTAAGTTCATAGAAATGGAATTACTAGAACAGAAATTCCCCTTTCAAATCAATGCTCTGTGACGGATGGAAATTCTATGTCTATAGTAAGTCATTCACTATAGGTAGTGGTGGGGAAAAAATACCCTAAAAGAAAATGACTCAAGTAAAAGTGGAAAGTCTCTAAAATATACTTAAGTATCAAAATTAAAAGTATAAATGATTTCAAATTCCTTGTAGTAAGAGACCCAGACGGCACAATCGTCTTGTTTTTTAAAAACATTTATGGATAGCCAGGTGTAACAGTATAACTTTAGACCGTCCCCTCGCCCCGACACGGGCGCGAACCAGGGACCTTCTGCACACATCAACAACAGTCGCCCACGAAGCGTCGTTACCCATCGCTCCACAAAAGCCGCGGCCCTTGCAGAGCAAGGGGAAACACTACTTCTAGGTTTCAGAGCAAGTGACGTAACTGATTGAAACGCTATTAGCGCGTACCCGCTAACTAGCTAGCCATTTCACATCCGTTACACTCACCCCCCTTTCAACCTCCTCCTTTTCCGCAGCAACCAGTGATCCGGGTCAACAGCATCAATGTAACAGTATAACTTTAAACCGTCCCCTCGCCCCAACACGGGCGCGAACCAGGGACCCTCTGCACACATCAACAACAGTCGCCCACGAAGCGTCGTTACCCATCGCTCCACAAAAGCCGCGGCCCTTGCAGAGCAAGGGGAAACACTACTTCTAGGTTTCAGAGCAAGTGACATAACTGATAGAAACGCTATTAGCGCGTACCCGCTAACTAGCTAGCCATTTCACATCCGTTACACAGGGGCACACTTCAACAGTCAGACATCATTCACAAATGAAGCATTTGTGTTCAGTGAGTCTGCCAGATCAGAGGCAGTAGGGATGACCAGGGATGTTCTCTTGATAAGTGTGTGAATTAGACCATTTTCCTGTCCTGCTAAGCATTCGAAATGTAAGAGATGAGTAGGGGGGTGTTGGAGGGATGGGAGATGAGTGTGGGGGGGGGGGGGGGGGGGGGGGTGTTGGAGGGATGGGAGATGGGGGGGGGGGTGTTGGAGGGATGGGAGATGAGTGTGGGGGGGGGGGTGTTGGAGGGATGGGAGATGGGGGGGTGTTGGAGGGATGGGAGATGGGGGGTGTTGGAGGGATGGGAGATGGGGGGGGTGTTGGAGGGATGGGAGATGAGTGGGGGGGGGTGTTGGAGGGATGGGAGATGGGGGGGTGTTGGGGGGATGGGAGATGAGTGGGGGGGTGTTGGAGGGATGGGAGATGAGTGGGGGGGGGGGTGTTGGAGGGATGGGAGATGAGTGGGGGGGGTGTTGGAAGGATGGGAGATGAGTGGGGGGGGTGTTGGAGGGATGGGATATGAGTGGGGGGGTGTTGGAGGGATGGGAGATGAGTGGGGGGGTGTTGGAGGGATGGGAGATGGGGGGGGTGTTGGAGGGATGGGAGATGGGGGGGGGGTGTTGGGGGATGGGAGATGAGTGGGGGGGTGTTGGAGGGATGGGAGATGGGGGGAGAGTGGGGGGTGTTGGAGGGATGGGAGATGAGTGGGGGGGGGGTGTTGGAGGGATGGGAGATGGGGGGGTGTTGGAGGGATGGGAGATGGGGGGAGAGTGGGGGGGTGTTGGAGGGATGGGAGATGTGGGGGGGTGTTGGAGGGATGGGAGATGAGTGGGGGGGGGGGGTTGGAGGGATGGGAGATGGGGGGTGTTGGAGGGATGGGAGATGAGGAGAGAGTGGGGGGGGGGGGGGGGGGTGTTGGAGGGATGGGAGATGAGGGGAGATGGGGGGACAGTGGGATGGATGGATGTGGGGAGAGGGAGAGAGAGAAGAGAAGGTAAGAGCGATGAAGGTAGCTGGCGAGGAAGGGATGGGATGGTGGAGAGGGAGAGATAGTGATGGATGGATGGAGAGGGAGAGATAGTGATGGATGGAGAGGGAGAGATAGTGATGGATGGATGGAGAGGGAGAGATAATGATGGAGGGATGGATGGGTGGAGAGGGAGGGATAGTGATGGATGGATGGAGAGGGAGTGATGGATGGATGGATGGGTGGAGAGGAAGAGATAGTGAGGGATGGATGGAGAGGGAGAGATAGTGAGGGATGGGTGGAGAGGGAGAGATAGTGAGGGATGGATGGAGAGGGAGAGATAGTGAGGGATGGATGGAGAGGGAGAGATAGTGATGGAGGTATGGAGAGGGAGAGATAGTGAGGGATGGATGGAGAGGGAGAGATAGTGATGGAGGGATGGATGGGTGGGTGGAGAGGGAGAGATAGTGAGGGATGGATGGAGAGGGAGAGATAGTGAGGGATGGGTGGAGAGGGAGAGATAGTGAGGGATGGGTGGAGAGGGAGAGATTGTGAGGGATGGATGGAGAGGGAGAGATAGTGAGGGATGGATGGAGAGGGAGAGATAGTGAGGGATGGGTGGAGAGGGAGAGATTGTGAGGGATGGATGGAGAGGGAGAGCGATAGGGATGGTTGGATTGAAGGGATTTACAGAACCACTAATAAGGCTCAGTCTAAGGTCTCTCTCTCTCCTGCCCTCTCTTTCTTGCTCTCTCTCTCACTCTCTCTTCTCTTTCTCTCTCTCCCCTCTCTTTCTCTCTCCCCTCTTTCTCTGTCCCTCACCCCCTCTCTCTCCTCTTTCTCTCTCCCCTCTCTTTCTCTCTCCCCTCTTTCTCTGTCCCTCACCCCTCTTTCTCTCTCTCCCCTCTCTTTTTCTCTCCCCTCTTTCTCTGTCCCTCACCCCTCTCTCTCTCTCTCCCCCCCCCCCCCCCCCCCCCTTTCCATCTCCTCCAGCTATCTATCTGTGCAAGAGGACCATGCAGAACAAGACTCGTTTGGAGCTGGCTGATTACGAGGCGGTGAGTACTTTCCAAATGGCACGCTGTATCCTACACAGTGCAATACTTTAGTATCTATAGATTATAGTATCAGACAATATGACTGTCTGACTGTAACTGGAAACACGACACAATGTGTTTTCCTCCATTTCAATAAGCCCTGGCTGATACACGTAGTGAAACCAGCCAACATAAACCTCAAGGTTCAGTTGATTTGCAATTTGACACTCTGCTAGGTGGCTGTGGGTGGTGGTGCTCATCTTCCTCTCTCTCTCTCTCTCTCTCTCTCTCTCTCTCTCTCTCTCTCTCTCTCTCCCTCGATCTCCCCCATCCTCTCTCTCCCTCTATCCCGCTCCTCCCTACCACCCCTCTCTCTCTCTCTCCCTCGCTCTCCCCCATCCTCTCCATCCCTTTATCCCTCTCCCCCCTAACACCTCTCTCTTTCTCCCTTTATCCCTCTCCCCCCTACTGTCTCCCTCCCTCCCTCTCCCCCATCCTCTCTCTCCCTCCCTCCCTCTCCCCCATCCTCTCCCTCCCTTTATCCCTCTCCCCATCCTCTCCCTCCCTTTATCCCTCTCCCCCTACCACCTCTCTCTTTCTCCCTTTATCCCTCTCCCCCCTACTGTCTCCCTCCCTCCCTCTCCCCCATCCTCTCTCTCCCTCCCTCCCTCTCCCTATCCCTCCCACCTCCCTCTCTCCTCCCTCCCTCCCTCTCCCTATCCCTCCCTCCCTCCCTCCCCTACCACCTCTCTCTCTCTCCCTCCCTCCCTCTCCCTATCCCCTCCCGCTCTCTCTCCCCCCTACCACCTCTCTCCCCCACTCCCTCCCTCCCCCCTCTTCCCATCCATCCATCCACCCCCCTCCCTCCCTCCCCCACTCCCTCCCTCCCCCCTCTTCCCATCCATCCATCCATCCATCCACCCCCCTCCCTCCCTCCCCCACTCCCTCCCTCCCTCCCCCACCACCTCTCTCCCCCACTCCCTCCCTCCCTCCCTCCCCCACCACCTCTCTCCCCCACTCCCTCCCTCCCTCCCTCCCCCACCACCTCTCTCCCCTACTCCCTCCCTCCCCCTCCCCCTCCCCCTCCCTCCCCCACTCCCTCCCTCCCCCCTCCTTCTCTCCATTAATCAGGAGAACCTAGCCAGACTACAGAGAGCCTTCACTAGGAAGTGGGAGTTTGTCTTCATGCAGGCCGAGGCTCAGGTCAAGTAAGTAAAGTCGTCGTGTGTGTGTGTGTGTGTGTGTGTGTGTGTGTGTGTGTGTGTGTGTGTGTGTGTGTGTGTGTGTGTGTGTGTGTGTGTGTGTGTGTGTGTGTGTGTGTGTGTGTGTGTGTGTGTGTGTGTGTGTGCGCGTGCGTGCATGTGTGTGTGTGTGACTCAACCGCCTCTTCTTTATGAGCCAGACGTCCCTCCTAATTTGACTGGTCATGAAAACCTGTTCTGACTATCAGATGCCGTTTTACACCCTCCATTGTGAACACCTTAATTAGGAACAACAAGAATCAGGAATCATGGGAGGAGAGACAGGAATTTGTCTCAAATGACACCCTACACTGCATTACTGGTGAAAAGTAGTGCACCATATAGGGAATAGGATGCCAATTGGTACAGAGACAGGGTGCAGTGTGGAGCGCTGAGCGAGCGTCGGGGTGTGTGTGTGTGTGTGTGTGTGTGTGTGTGTGTGTGTGTGCGTGCGTGCGTGCGTGCGTGCGTGCGTGCGTGCGTGCGTGCGTGCGTGCGTGCGTGCGTGCGTGCGTGCGTGCGTGCGTGCGTGCGTGCGTGCGTGCGTGCGTGCGTGCGTGCGTGCGTGCGTGCGTGCGTGCGTGCGTGCGTGCGTGCGTGCGTGCGTGCGTGCGTGCGTGCGTGCGTGTGAGAGCGTCAGTGTACAGCTCTGTGTAAATGCCAGTTATATAAGGGGAAAGTGGCACCGATGGAAATTCATTTGCTGTGCTCTGCTCTGAGGCAGGGAGTCAGGCCGCAACTTCGGGAGATTCTTCTGTTCTTCTTAATACGACGACTGTGTGTGTGTGTGTGTGTGTGTGTGTGTGTGTGTGTGTGTGTGTGTGTGTGTGTGTGTGTGTGTTTTCTTTTTGATACATTTCAAAGTGTATTGTATTTGTGTAGAGGTTTTTCTATTAGAAATTAAACACCCTTAGGCTATGTCTAACACTCTTCTTCTCTCCCTCCCTCTTCTCTCTCTCCTTCCCTCCCTCTTCTCTCTCTCCCTCCCTCCTTCCCTATTCTCTCTCTCCGTCCCTATTCTCTCTCTCTCCCTCCCTCCCTCTTCTCTCTCTCCTTCCCTCCCTCTTCTCTCTCTCCTTCCCTCCATATTCTCTCTCTCCCTCCCACCCTATTCTCTCTCTCCTTCCCTCCCTCTTCTCTCTCTCCTTCCCTCCCTCTTCTCTCTCTCCCTCCCTCCCTATTATCTCTCTCCCTCCCTCCCTCATCTCTCTCTCCCTCCTTTCTTTCTTTCTTTCTTTCTTTTCTCTTTCTTTCTCCATCTCCCTCTTCCCCTCCCTCTTTCTTTCTTTCTCTCTCTCTCTCGCTCTCTCTCTCTCTCTCTTCCTCCCTCCCTTCCTCTCCTCCTCCAGGATCGACACGAAAAAGGATAGAATTGAGAGGAAGATTCTAGACAGTCAAGAAAGAGCTTTCTGGGATGTCCATAGACCTGTGGTATGTGCGTGTGTGCGTTTTGAAATATTTCTGTACCTGGACTTGCCCAATAACACTCAATTTCTATTTTGAAAATCTTTCCTTATGCCTGCTGGTCCTCTATAATCTACAGCCAGGTTGTGTGAACACCACAGAGATGGACATCAGGAAATGCAGACGTATGAAGAACCCACAGAGAGTCAAGAAGGTACGGACAGGAAGGACTAGATTCACTAGACTGTGGACAGAACTATAGGTTGGTGTTGTGGGTGGGTCCCAAGACAAAGTCAAAAACTTTACAAAAAACGTCGTTTGGAAACCCATTATTGAGGAATGGGATAGTAACATGCTTATTCTTCTCTCTCCTGTCTTCTCCTTTATTCCTATCTCCTTCCCCCTGTCCAGTCAGTGTATGGACTGATAGAGGAGGGTCAGTCACAGAGCCCGGTACACACACCCTCACAACTAGCCAGGAAAGGCACCAAAGAGGACGTGGAGAAAGAGGTACTTCTGTGTGTTCTATTAGATGTTGGATGTTCTATTAGATGTTGGATGTTCTATTAGATGTTGGATGTTCTATTGGATGTTCTATTAGATGTTGGATGTTCTATTAGATGTTGGATGTTCTATTAGATGTTCTATTGGATGTTCTATTGGATGTTCTATTGGATGTTCTATTGAATGTTGGATGTTCTATTAGATGTTGGATGTTCTATTGGATGTTCTATTGGATGTTCTATTGGATGTTCTATTGGATGTTGATGTTCTATTAGATGTTCTATTAGATGCTCGATTGGAGGTTATTTTGGATGTTCTATTGGATGTTTTATTGGATGTTCTATTAGATGTTTTATTGGACGTTGGATGTTCTATTGGATGTTCTTTTGGATGTTAGATTTTCTATTAGATGTTCTATTGGATAGTGTATGTTATATTGGAGGTTCTATTGGATGTTGTATTGAATGTTGGATGTTATGTTGGATGTTCTATTAGATGTTGGATGTTCTATTGGATGTTGTATTGGATGTTGTATTGGATGTTCTATTAGATGTTCTTTTGGATATTCTATTAGATGTTCTATTGGATGTTGGATGTTCTATTAGATGTTCTTTTGGATATTCTATTAGATGTTCTATTGGATGTTGGATGTTCTATTAGATGTTCTTTTGGATGTTCTATTAGATGCTCTATTGGAGGTTATTTTGGATGTTCTATTGGATGTTCGATGTTCTATTAGATGTTCTATTGGATGTTCTATCGGATGTTGGATTTTCTCTTAGATGTTCTATTGGATGTTCTATTGGATGTTGGATGTTTTATTGGATATTGGATTTTCTATTAGATGTTCTATTGGATGTTGGATTTTCTATTAGATGTTCTATTGGATGTTTTATTGGATGTTGGATGTTTTATTGGATATTGGATTTTCTATTAGATGTTCTTTTGGATGTTCTATTAGATGTTCCATTCGATATTGGAGGTTCTATTGGAGGTTCTATTGGATGTTGGATGTTCTATTAGATGTTCTTTTGGATGTTCTATTAGATGCTCTATTGGAGGTTATTTTGGATGTTCTATTAGATGTTCTTTTGGATGTTCTATTAGATGCTCTATTGGAGGTTATTTTGGATGTTCTATTGGATGTTCGATGTTCTATTAGATGTTCTACTGGATGTTCTATTGGATGTTCTATTGGATGTTGGGTTTTCTCTTAGGTGTTCTATTGGATGTTCTCTTACATGTTCTATTGGATGTTGATGTTCTATTATATGTTCTATAACATGTTTTATTGGATGTTGAATGTTCTATTGAATGTTCTTTTGGATGTTGGATTTTCTATTAGATGTTCTATTGGATATTCTATTAGATGTTCCAATGGATATTGGATGTTATATGGGAGGTTCTTTGGATGTTCTATTTGATTTTCTATTGGATGTTGGATGTTCTATTGGATGTTCTATTGGATATTGGATTTTATATTGGAGGTTCTTTTGGATGTTCTATTAGATGCTCAATTGGAGGTTCTATTGGATTTTCTATTGGATGTTGGATGTTCTATTGGATGTTCTTTTGGATGTTTTATTAGATGTTCTATTAGCTGTTCTATTAGATGTTTTATTGGATGTTGGATGTTCTATTGGATGTTCTTTTGGATGTTAGATTTTCTATTAGATGTTCTATTGGATGTTCTATTAGATGTTCTATTTGATATTGTATGTTATATTGAAGGTTCTATTCGAGGTTCAATTAGATGTTGGATGTTCTATTAGATGCTCTATTGGAGGTTCTATTGGAGGTTATATTAGATGTTCTATTGGATGTTTTATTGGAGGTTCTATTGGATGTTCTTTTGGATGTTGGATATTCTATTGGATGTTCTATTAGATGTTGGATGTTCTATTGGATGTTATGTTGGATATGTTCTATTGGATGTTCTATTGGATGTTGAATTGGATGTTCTATTAGATGTTGAATGTTCTATTGGATGGTGGATGTTCTATTGGATTTTCTATTGGATGTTGTATGTTCTATTAGATGCTCTATTGGAGGTTCTATTGGATGTTCTATTAGATGTTGGATGTTCTATTGGATGTTCTATTGGATGTGGGATGTTCTATTGGATGTTCTGTTAGATGTTGGATGTTCTATTGGATGTTCTATTGGATGTTCTATTGGATGTTGGATGTTCTATTGGATGTTCTGTTAGATGTTGGATGTTCTGTTAGATGTTCTATTGGATGTTGGATGTTCTATTGGATGTTCTATTGGATATTCTATTGGATGTTGCATTGGATGTTGTATTGGATGTTGTATTGGATGTTCTATTAGATGTTCTTTTGGATGTTCTATTAGATGTTCTATTGGATGTTATATTAGATGTTATACTATATGTTCTATTGGATGTTCTTTTGGATGTTCTATTGGATGTTGGATGTTCTATTGGATGTTCTATTGGATATTGGATTTTATATTGGGGGTTCTTTTGGATGCTCAATTGGAGGTTCTATTGGATTTTCTATTGGATGTTGGATGTTCTATTGAATGTTCTTTTGGATGTTTTATTAGATGTTCTATTAGCTGTTCTATTAGATTCAGAGGACATTCAGAGACTTTTTCTGAAGCCACTCCTGCATTGTCTTGGCTGTGTGCTTAGGGTCGTTGTCCTGTTGGAAGGTGAACCTTCGCCCCAGTCTGAGGTCCTGAGTGCTCTGGAGCAGGTTTTCACCAAGGATCTTTTTGTACTTTGCTCCGTTCATCTTTCCCTCAACCCTGACTAGTCTCCCAGTCCCTGCCGCTGAAAAACATCCCCACAGCATGATGCTGCCACCGCCACGCTTCACAGTAGGGATGGTGCCAGGTTTCCTCCAGACGTGACGCTTGGCATTCAGGCCAAAGAGTTCAATCTTGGTTTCATCAGACCAGAGAATCTTGTTTCTCATGGTCTGAGAGACTTTAGGTGCCTTTTGGCAAACTCCAAGTGGGTTGTCATGTGCCTTTTACTGAGGAATGGTTTCCTTCTGGCCACTTTACCATAAAGGCCTGATTGGTGGAGTGCTGCAGAGATGGTTGTCCTTCTGGAAGGTTCTCCCATCTCCACAGAGGAACTCTGGAGCTCTTTCAGAGTGACCATCGAGTTCTTGGTCACCTCTCTGACCAAGACTCTTCTCCCCCGATTGCTCAGTTTTTCCAGGCCGCCACCTCTTGGAAGAGTCTTTGTGGTTCCAAACTTCTTCCATTTAAAATTGATGGGGGCCACTATGTTCTTGGGGACTTTCAATGCTGCAGAAATGTTTTGGTACCCTTCCCCAGATATGTGCCTCGACACAATCCTGTCTCGGAGCTCTACGACAATTCCTTCAACCTCATGGCTTGGTTTTTTCTCTGACATGCACTGTCAACTGTGGGACCTTATATAGACAGGTGTGTGCCTTTCCAAATCATGTCCAATCAATTGCATTTACCACAGGTGGACTCTAAGTTATAGAAACATCTCAAGGATGGTCAATGGAAAACGAAAGCACCTGAGCTCAATTTCGAGTCTCATAGCAAAGGGCCTGAATACTTATGCAAATAAGGTATTTCAGTTTTTAGATTTTTTTTATACATTTGCAAAAAAATCTAAAAAACATTTTTTGCTTTGTCATTATGGGGTATTGTGATGTCTTTGTGTGTAGATTGATCAGGGAATAAAATGTATTAAATCCATTTTAGAAATAGGCTGTAACGTAACAAAATATGAAAAAATTGTCAAGAGGTCTGAATACTTTCCGAATGCAAAAATTAGAAACCAGTTTGAATCATAATCGATGAATAATGATGACTCTTCTCCTCCTCAGATTGTGTTTCTTAACAGCCAGTTGGACCGACACTGTATAAAGGTTTCTAAAGTCGCTGAGAGGTAGGTATGAGCAAAGCATATCCTTTCATAAAGCACTTTGACCTTGATAAATCAACACGTGTATATTTTATCATGTGGAATTCCAGAGCTCTGAATAGAAGAACCCCCCCCCCCCCCAGTCGTTTCTTTTTCTGAACCGCTATAAGAGCATAGCCATGGAGGACCAAAAAAAAAAATACAAAGATTTTGGGGGATTTTCCTCGAAATTTAATCCATAAAATGTTCCTTTAGAGAAGGGATTTGTTGACATATATTTATATCTAAAAGCCTAATTGAGAAATAATTGATCAAAGTTGGCATATTTGTGTCATTTTGGCCTTTTCCAGGCCTCCGTTAAGACTCCGTAATGTTTCATCTGTAGAAGCTACAAAGCATAAATTGGTGTCATATTAACTTCTCACGAGTCACCATCCCGGATCCGGGAGCACCCTCATCAGTAAAAAAGCTGACTAGCATAGCCTAGCATAGCGCCACAAGTAAATACTAGCATCTAAATATCATGAAATCACAAGTCCAAGACACCAAATGAAAGATACACATCTTGTGAATCCAGCCATCATTTCTGATTTTTAAAATGTTTTACAGGGAAGACACAATATGTATTTCTATTAGCTAACCACGATAGCAAAAGACACAACTTTTTTTTCCCACCATTTTTTTCCTGCATAGGTAGCTATCACAAATTCGACCAAATAAAGATATAAATAGTCACTAACCAAGAAACAACTTCATCAGATGACAGTCTGATAACATATTTATTGTATAGCATATGTTTTGTTCGAAAAATGTGCATATTTCAGGTATAAATCATAGTTTTACATTGCAGCCACCATCACAACTCTCACCAAAGCAACTAGAATAACTACAGAGACCAACGTGAATTACCTAAATACTCATCATAAAACATTTATGAAAAATACACAGCGTACAGCAAATGAAAGACAAAGATCTTGTGAATCCAGCCAATATTTCAGATTCTTTAAGTGTTTTACAGCGAAAACACAATTTAGCATTATATTAGCTTACTACAATAGCCAACCACACAGCAGCATTGATTCATGCACGTTAGCGATAGCGAATAAACCAGCAAAAGATATTACATTTTTCACTAACCTTCTCAAAACTTCATCAGATGACAGTCCTATAACATCATATTACACAATACATATATTGTTTGTTCGAAAATGTGCATATTTAGCGGCACAAATCGTGGTTATACAATGAGAAAAGTAGCCAAGCTGCCAACAATATGTCGGGAGAAATCTTGGGAGAGGCACCTAATCTAATCAGTAACTAATCCTAAACTTGACTAAAAAATACAGGTTGGACAGCAAATGAAAGATACATTAGTTCTTAATGCAATCGCTGTGTTAGATTTTTAAAATTAACGTTACTACGACATACAGCGTGCGTTAAAGCGAGACCGCACCGAAATTAATGACGGAATAATAGTTTTACATTTTTCAACAGAACAACGAATTAACATCATAAATAGTTCTTACTTTTTGATGAGCTTCCATCAGAATCTTGGGCAAGTTGTCCTTTGTCCAGAAGAATCGTTGCTCGGTTGTAGATTGTCGCCTTCAACTTTGGAATTAGCAGTAAACATTAGCCATGTGGCGAAGACGTGCCCAACTCACTATAACGCAGCACTAAGAAAATTCCGAAAATCGCAATATACTGATATAAAATGATATGACTCGGTTTAAAATAACTACATTATGACGTTTTTAACACCTATATCGAATAAAATCAGAGCCGGATATATCTAAGGCCTATAACGAGAGCTTTCCAGAACGCCATCCTGAGGTCTGTCTCGCGTCATGGCGAACGTTGAAAAGAGTGCACCCCACGTACCAAGACCCTTTATATGGCCTCAGATCTGCCTAGCAACTCCATTACAATTCTCACTGCTTGCTGACATCTAGGGGAAGGCGTATGCAGTGCATGTCGACCAATAGAATACATGCAAATTAATAAACTGACCCTAGAACAGAGTGCCCGATTTCAGATTTCTCACTTCCTGACAGGAAGTTTGCTCCAACTTGAGTTCTGTTTTACTCACAGATATAATTCAAACGGTTTTAGAAACTAGAGAGTGTTTTCTATCCAATAGTAATAATAATATGCATATTGTACGAGCAAGAATTGAGTATGAGGCAGTTTAATTTGGGAACGAATTTTTACAAAGTGAAAACAGCGCCCCCATATTGACAAGAAGTTTTAAGCTTGCTCTGTAATATGAGTAGTATTTTGATCACAATAACAATTTTCTTATGTTAATTTATTAATATTGAAAAATATTAACATGATGATTGAAAATCTAAAATGATGTGTCAACAGGGCAAAAGTCTACGGGGCATATCATTGTTCCAGAGTAGGATCTCTGCAACTTTTAGAGTTATGATCTAAATTGTAAACATTACCATCAGAGTGAATGGGAAAATGGATTCAAAATGGTTGCCCTATGCTGGTGATTTGCAGGATGTAAAATGTGGTCTGTAATTGGTTACATTGCCTACAATGTCAATATCTCTCTTTAAAATGGGCCATAACTTTTCAACTAGTAGAGGTCCCACTCTGGAACTTTGAAATGCTCATAGAATATGTTGTGTTTAACAATATATTGAAAAATTTGCTAAATCTAAAATATTAAATTTTCAATATTCATATTTACACTACCGTTCAAAAGTTTGGGGTCACTTAGAAATGTCCTTGTTTTTGAAAGAATACAAATTTTTTGTCCATTAAAATAACAACGTTAATGTTGTAAATTACTATTGTAGCTGGAAACGGCAGATTTTTTATGGAATATCTACATAGGCGTACAGAGGCCCATTATCAGCATCCATCACTCCTGTGTTCCAATGGCACGTTGTGTTAGCTAATCCAAGTTTATAATTTTAAAAGCTAATTGATCATTAGAAAACCATTTTGCAATTATGTTAGCACAGCTGAAAACTGTTGTTCTGATTAAAGAAGCAATAAATAAAACTGGCCTTCTTTAGACTAGTTGAGTATCTTGAGCATCAGCATTTGTGGGTTCGATTACAGGCTCAAAATGGCCAGAAACAAAGAACTTTCTTCTGAAACTCGTCAGTGTATTCTTGTTCTGAGAAATGAAGGCTATTCCATGCGAGAAATTGCCAAGAAACAGAAGATCTGGTACAACGCTGTGTACTACTCCCTTCACAGAACAGAGCAAACTGGCTCTAACCAGAATAGAAAGAGGAGTGGGAGGCCCCGGTGCACAACTGAGCAAGAGGACAAGTACATTAGAGTGTCTAGTTTGA
The DNA here is from genome assembly GCF_016432855.1 of Salvelinus namaycush. Classification (NCBI taxonomy): domain Eukaryota; kingdom Metazoa; phylum Chordata; class Actinopteri; order Salmoniformes; family Salmonidae; genus Salvelinus; species Salvelinus namaycush. Next base: position 160,883 of record NW_024061228.1, read on the forward strand.
GAAAGACGCCTCACAAGTCCTCAACTGGCAGCTTCTTTAAATAGTACCCGCAAAACACCAGTCTCAACGTCAACATTGAAGAGGCAACTCCAGGATGCTGGCCTTCGAGGCAGAGTTGCAAAGAAAAAGCCATATCAGACTGGCCAATAAAAAGAGAAGATTAAGATGGGCAAAAGAACACAGACACTGGACAGAGGAAGATTGGAAAAAAGTGTTATGGACAGACGAATCTAAGTTTGAGGTGTTCGGATCGTAAAGAAAACATTTGTGAGATGCAGAAAAAATGAAAAGATGCTGGAGGAGTGCTTGACGCCATCTGTCAAGCCTGGTGGAGGCAATTTGATGGTATGGGGGTGCTTTGGTGGTGGTAAAGTGGGAGATTTGTACAGGGTAAAAGGGATCTTGAAGAAGGAAGGCTATCACTCCATTATGCAACACCATGCCATTCCCTGTGGATGACACTTAATTGGAGCCAATTCAGGAAGCATGGGGTGAAATCTCTTCAGATTACCTCAACAAATTGACAACTAGAATGCCAAAGGTCTGCAAGGCTGTAATTGTAGCAAATTGAGGATTCTTTGACCAAAGCAAAGTTTGAAGGACACAATTATTATTTCAATTAAAAATCATTATTTATAACCTTGCAGTACTGAAGTGGTTTATGGTTTCTAGGAGCAAGGCTGGAGGGCAGGACTGAAGTGGTTTATGGTTTCTAGGAGCAAGGCTGGAGGGCAGTACTGAAGTGGTTTATGGTTTCTAGGGGCAAGGCTGGAGGGCAGTACTGAAGTGGTTTATGGTTTCTAGGGGCAAGGCTGGAGGGCAGGACTGAAGTGGTTTATGGTTTCTAGGGGCAAGGCTGGAGGGCAGGACTGAAGTGGTTTATGGTTTCTAGGGGCAAGGCTGGAGGGCAGTACTGAAGTGGTTTATGGTTTCTAGGAGCAAGGCTGGAGGGCAGTACTGAAGTGGTTTATGGTTTCTAGGGGCAAGGCTGGAGGGCAGGACTGAAGTGGTTTATGGTTTCTAGGAGCAAGGCTGGAGGGCAGGACTGAAGTGGTTTATGGTTTCTAGGGGCAAGGCTGTAGGGCAGGACTGAAGTGGTTTATGGTTTCTAGGGGCAAGGCTGGAGGGCAGGACTGAAGTGCTTTATGGTTTCTAGGGGCAAGGCTGGAGGGCAGGACTGAAGTGGTTTATGGTTTCTAGGAGCAAGGCTGGAGGGCAGTACTGAAGTGGTTTATGGTTTCTAGGGGCAAGGCTGGAGGGCAGGACTGAAGTGGTTTATGGTTTCTAGGGGCAAGGCTGGAGGGCAGTACTGAAGTGGTTTATGGTTTCTAGGTCCAGGGGCAAGGCTGGAGGGCAGGACTGAAGTGGTTTATGGTTTCTAGGAGCAAGGCTGGAAGGCAGTACTGAAGTGGTTTATGGTTTCTAGGTCCAGGGGCAAGGCTGGAGGGCAGGACTGAAGTGGTTTATGGTTTCTAGGGGCAAGGCTGGAGGGCAGTACTGAAGTGGTTTATGGTTTCTAGGTCCAGGGGCAAGGCTGGAGGGCAGGACTGAAGTGGTTTATGGTTTCTAGGGGCAAGGCTGGAGGGCAGGACTGAAGTGGTTTATGGTTTCTAGGAGCAAGGCTGGATTGTAGTACTGAAGTGGTTTATGGTTTCTAGGAGCAAGGCTGGAGGGCAGGACTGAAGTGGTTTATGGTTTCTAGGGGCAAGGCTGGAGGGCAGTACTGAAGTGGTTTATGGTTTCTAGGGGCAAGGCTGGAGGGCAGGACTGAAGTGGTTTATGGTTTCTAGGGGCAAGGCTGGAGGGCAGTACTGAAGTGGTTTATGGTTTCTAGGTCCAGGGGCAAGGCTGGAGGGCAGTACTGAAGTGGTTTATGGTTTCTAGGGGCAAGGCTGGAGGGCAGGACTGAAGTGGTTTATGGTTTCTAGGAGCAAGGCTGGAAGGCAGTACTGAAGTGGTTTATGGTTTCTAGGGGCAAGGCTGGAGGGCAGGACTGAAGTGGTTTATGGTTTCTAGGAGCAAGGCTGGAGGGCAGGACTGAAGTGGTTTATGGTTTCTAGGGGCAAGGCTGTAGGGCAGGACTGAAGTGGTTTATGGTTTCTAGGGGCAAGGCTGGAGGGCAGGACTGAAGTGGTTTATGGTTTCTAGGGGCAAGGCTGGAGGGCAGGACTGAAGTGGTTTATGGTTTCTAGGAGCAAGGCTGGAGGGCAGTACTGAAGTGGTTTATGGTTTCTAGGGGCAAGGCTGGAGGGCAGGACTGAAGTGGTTTATGGTTTCTAGGGGCAAGGCTGGAGGGCAGTACTGAAGTGGTTTATGGTTTCTAGGTCCAGGGGCAAGGCTGGAGGGCAGGACTGAAGTGGTTTATGGTTTCTAGGAGCAAGGCTGGAAGGCAGTACTGAAGTGGTTTATGGTTTCTAGGTCCAGGGGCAAGGCTGGAGGGCAGGACTGAAGTGGTTTATGGTTTCTAGGGGCAAGGCTGGAGGGCAGTACTGAAGTGGTTTATGGTTTCTAGGTCCAGGGGCAAGGCTGGAGGGCAGGACTGAAGTGGTTTATGGTTTCTAGGGGCAAGGCTGGAGGGCAGGACTGAAGTGGTTTATGGTTTCTAGGAGCAAGGCTGGATTGTAGTACTGAAGTGGTTTATGGTTTCTAGGAGCAAGGCTGGAGGGCAGGACTGAAGTGGTTTATGGTTTCTAGGGGCAAGGCTGGAGGGCAGTACTGAAGTGGTTTATGGTTTCTAGGGGCAAGGCTGGAGGGCAGGACTGAAGTGGTTTATGGTTTCTAGGGGCAAGGCTGGAGGGCAGTACTGAAGTGGTTTATGGTTTCTAGGTCCAGGGGCAAGGCTGGAGGGCAGGACTGAAGTGGTTTATGGTTTCTAGGAGCAAGGCTGGAGGGCAGGACTGAAGTGGTTTATGGTTTCTAGGAGCAAGGCTGGAAGGCAGTACTGAAGTGGTTTATGGTTTCTAGGTCCAGGGGCAAGGCTGGAGGGCAGGACTGAAGTGGTTTATGGTTTCTAGGGGCAAGGCTGGAGGGCAGTACTGAAGTGGTTTATGGTTTCTAGGTCCAGGGGCAAGGCTGGAGGGCAGGACTGAAGTGGTTTATGGTTTCTAGGGGCAAGGCTGGAGGGCAGGACTGAAGTGGTTTATGGTTTCTAGGAGCAAGGCTGGATTGTAGTACTGAAGTGGTTTATGGTTTCTAGGAGCAAGGCTGGAGGGCAGGACTGAAGTGGTTTATGGTTTCTAGGGGCAAGGCTGGAGGGCAGGACTGAAGTGGTTTATGGTTTCTAGGAGCAAGGCTGGAGGGCAGGACTGAAGTGGTTTATGGTTTCTAGGAGCAAGGCTGGAGGGCAGGACTGAAGTGGTTTATGGTTTCTAGGAGCAAGGCTGGAGGGCAGGACTGAAGTGGTTTATGGTTTCTAGGAGCAAGGCTGGAGGGCAGTACTGAAGTGGTTTATGGTTTCTAGGGGCAAGGCTGGAGGGCAGTACTGAAGTGGTTTATGGTTTCTAGGGGCAAGGCTGGAGGGCAGTACTGAAGTGGTTTATGGTTTCTAGGGGCAAGGCTGGAGGGCAGTACTGAAGTGGTTTATGGTTTCTAGGGGCAAGGCTGGAGGGCAGGACTGAAGTGGTTTATGGTTTCTAGGGGCAAGGCTGGAGGGCAGGACTGAAGTGGTTTATGGTTTCTAGGAGCAAGGCTGGAGGGCAGGACTGAAGTGGTTTATGGTTTCTAGGAGCAAGGCTGGAGGGCAGTACTGAAGTGGTTTATGGTTTCTAGGGGCAAGGCTGGAGGGCAGGACTGAAGTGGTTTATGGTTTCTAGGGGCAAGGCTGGAGGGCAGGACTGAAGTGGTTTATGGTTTCTAGGAGCAAGGCTGGAGGGCAGGACTGAAGTGGTTTATGGTTTCTAGGGGCAAGGCTGGAGGGCAGGACTGAAGTGGTTTATGGTTTCTAGGGGCAAGGCTGGAGGGCAGGACTGAAGTGGTTTATGGTTTCTAGGAGCAAGGCTGGAGGGCAGGACTGAAGTGGTTTATGGTTTCTAGGGGCAAGGCTGGAGGGCAGGACTGAAGTGGTTTATGGTTTCTAGGGGCAAGGCTGGAGGGCAGGACTGAAGTGGTTTATGGTTTCTAGGAGCAAGGCTGGAGGGCAGGACTGAAGTGGTTTATGGTTTCTAGGGGCAAGGCTGGAGGGCAGGACTGAAGTGGTTTATGGTTTCTAGGAGCAAGGCTGGAGGGCAGGACTGAAGTGGTTTATGGTTTCTAGGGGCAAGGCTGGAGGGCAGGACTGAAGTGGTTTATGGTTTCTAGGAGCAAGGCTGGAGGGCAGGACTGAAGTGGTTTATGGTTTCTAGGAGCAAGGCTGGAGGGCAGGACTGAAGTGGTTTATGGTTTCTAGGAGCAAGGCTGGAGGGCAGGACTGAAGTGGTTTATGGTTTCTAGGAGCAAGGCTGGAGGGCAGGACTGAAGTGGTTTATGGTTTCTAGGAGCAAGGCTGGAGGGCAGGACTGAAGTGGTTTATGGTTTCTAGGAGCAAGGCTGGAGGGCAGGACTGAAGTGGTTTATGGTTTCTAGGAGCAAGGCTGGAGGGCAGGACTGAAGTGGTTTATGGTTTCTAGGAGCAAGGCTGGAGGGCAGGACTGAAGTGGTTTATGGTTTCTAGGGGCAAGGCTGGAGGGCAGGACTGAAGTGGTTTATGGTTTCTAGGAGCAAGGCTGGAGGGCAGGACTGAAGTGGTTTATGGTTTCTAGGAGCAAGGCTGGAGGGCAGGACTGAAGTGGTTTATGGTTTCTAGGGGCAAGGCTGGAGGGCAGGACTGAAGTGGTTTATGGTTTCTAGGAGCAAGGCTGGAGGGCAGGACTGAAGTGGTTTATGGTTTCTAGGAGCAAGGCTGGAGGGCAGTACTGAAGTGGTTTATGGTTTCTAGGGCAAGGCTGGAGGGCAGGACTGAAGTGGTTTATGGTTTCTAGGAGCAAGGCTGGAGGGCAGGACTGAAGTGGTTTATGGTTTCTAGGGGCAAGGCTGGAGGGCAGGACTGAAGTGGTTTATGGTTTCTAGGAGCAAGGCTGGAGGGCAGGACTGAAGTGGTTTATGGTTTCTAGGAGCAAGGCTGGAGGGCAGGACTGAAGTGGTTTATGGTTTCTAGGAGCAAGGCTGGAGGGCAGGACTGAAGTGGTTTATGGTTTCTAGGAGCAAGGCTGGAGGGCAGGACTGAAGTGGTTTATGGTTTCTAGGGGCAAGGCTGTAGGGCAGGACTGAAGTGGTTTATGGTTTCTAGGGGCAAGGCTGGAGGGCAGGACTGAAGTGGTTTATGGTTTCTAGGGGCAAGGCTGGAGGGCAGGACTGAAGTGGTTTATGGTTTCTAGGAGCAAGGCTGGAGGGCAGTACTGAAGTGGTTTATGGTTTCTAGGGGCAAGGCTGTAGGGCAGGACTGAAGTGGTTTATGGTTTCTAGGGGCAAGGCTGGAGGGCAGGACTGAAGTGGTTTATGGTTTCTAGGGGCAAGGCTGGAGGGCAGTACTGAAGTGGTTTATGGTTTCTAGGGGCAAGGCTGGAGGGCAGGACTGAAGTGGTTTATGGTTTCTAGGAGCAAGGCTGGAGGGCAGGACTGAAGTGGTTTATGGTTTCTAGGAGCAAGGCTGGAGGGCAGGACTGAAGTGGTTTATGGTTTCTAGGTCCAGGGACAAGGCTGAGGGCAGGACTGAAGTGGTTTATGGTTTCTAGGGGCAAGGCTGGAGGGCAGTACTGAAGTGGTTTATGGTTTCTAGGTCCAGGGGCAAGGCTGGAGGGCAGGACTGAAGTGGTTTATGGTTTCTAGGGGCAAGGCTGGAGGGCAGGACTGAAGTGGTTTATGGTTTCTAGGAGCAAGGCTGGATTGTAGTACTGAAGTGGTTTATGGTTTCTAGGGAGCAAGGCTGGAGGGCAGGACTGAAGTGGTTTATGGTTTCTAGGGGCAAGGCTGGAGGGCAGGACTGAAGTGGTTTATGGTTTCTAGGGGCAAGGCTGGAGGGCAGTACTGAAGTGGTTTATGGTTTCTAGGCAGGGCAAGGCTGGAGGGCAGGACTGAAGTGGTTTATGGTTTCTAGGAGCAAGGCTGGAGGGCAGGACTGAAGTGGTTTATGGTTTCTAGGAGCAAGGCTGGAAGGCAGTACTGAAGTGGTTTATGGTTTCTAGGTCAGGGCAAGGCTGGAGGGCAGGACTGAAGTGGTTTATGGTTTCTAGGGGCAAGGCTGGAGGGCAGTACTGAAGTGGTTTATGGTTTCTAGGTCCAGGGGCAAGGCTGGAGGGCAGGACTGAAGTGGTTTATGGTTTCTAGGGGCAAGGCTGGAAGGCAGGACTGAAGTGGTTTATGGTTTCTAGGAGCAAGGCTGGAGGGCAGGACTGAAGTGGTTTATGGTTTCTAGGAGCAAGGCTGGAGGGCAGGACTGAAGTGGTTTATGGTTTTCTAGGAGCAAGGCTGGAGGGCAGGACTGAAGTGGTTTATGGTTTCTAGGGCAAGGCTGGAGGGCAGGACTGAAGTGGTTTATGGTTTCTAGGGGCAAGGCTGGAGGGCAGGACTGAAGTGGTTTATGGTTTCTAGGAGCAAGGCTGGAGGGCAGGACTGAAGTGGTTTATGGTTTCTAGGAGCAAGGCTGGAGGGCAGTACTGAAGTGGTTTATGGTTTCTAGGGGCAAGGCTGGAAGGCAGGACTGAAGTGGTTTATGGTTTCTAGGAGCAAGGCTGGAGGGCAGGACTGAAGTGGTTTATGGTTTCTAGGGGCAAGGCTGGAGGGCAGGACTGAAGTGGTTTATGGTTTCTAGGAGCAAGGCTGGAGGGCAGGACTGAAGTGGTTTATGGTTTCTAGGAGGCAAGGCTGGAGGGCAGGACTGAAGTGGTTTATGGTTTCTAGGAGCAAGGCTGGAGGGCAGGACTGAAGTGGTTTATGGTTTCTAGGAGCAAGGCTGAGGGCAGGACTGAAGTGGTTTATGGTTTCTAGGGGCAAGGCTGTAGGGCAGGACTGAAGTGGTTTATGGTTTCTAGGAGCAAGGCTGGAGGGCAGGGACTGAAGTGGTTTATGGTTTCTAGGGGCAAGGCTGGAGGGCAGGACTGAAGTGGGTTTATGGTTTCTAGGAGCAAGGCTGGAGGGCAGTACTGAAGGGTTTATGGTTTCTAGGGCAAGGCTGTAGGGCAGGACTGAAGTGGTTTATGTTTCTAGGGAGCAAGGCTGGAGGGCAGTACTGAAGTGGTTTATGGTTCTAGGAGCAAGGCTGGAGGGGCAGGACTGAAGATGGTTTATGGTTCTAGGAGCAAGGCTGGAGGGCAGGACTGAAGTGGTTTATGGTTTCTAGGAGCAAAGGCTGGAGGGCAGGACTGAAGTGGTTTATGGTTTCTAGGAGCAAGGCTGGAGGGCAGGACTGAAGTGGTTTATGGTTTCTAGGGGCAAGGCTGGAGGGCAGGACTGAAGTGGTTTATGGTTTCTAGGGGCAAGGCTGGAGGGCAGGATCTGAAGTGGTTTATGGTTTCTAGGAGCAAGGCTGGAGGGCAGGACTGAAGTGGTTTATTGGTTTCTAGGTCGGCAAGGCTGGAGGGCAGTACTGAAGTGGTTTATGGTTTCTAGGGGCAAGGCTGGAGGGCAGGACTGAAGGTGGTTTATGGTTTCTAGGAGCAAGGCTGGAGGGCAGTACCTGAAGTGGTTTATGGTTTCTAGGGGCAAGGCTGGAGGGCAGGACTGAAGTGGTTTATGG